>NC_080688.1:95237035-95494535 GCF_030445035.2 Dasypus novemcinctus | reverse complement strand
GTTATTTAACTGCTTGGAGTCTCAGTTCCTTCATCTATAAATGGGAACAATAGCACCTCTTAAAACTGGCTAGAGAATTAAATAAAAAACTGCACCCACATTAGTTTCCTTTTTTCAATTCTCTTCCCTGCCTCCCTGCTCAATAGACTTTTTGGCCAAGGCAGGGCTCTCAGGTGGTAATGAAAAGATAAAGACTAGTTTTCTTTCTGTTCTTGGTGAATGTTAATAATATTAAATATTCGTATTTCTTCTATGTGTCACAATACAACACAACAACACAGTGACACATTTCAGTGTAGGACTTGCTTGTTTATTAAGTACAGATAAAACAAGAAAATGAAGCTAACTCACGGGTGAAATTATTTCTCTTCTTCCATGTCTAAACTCAATGGAGAAAACAGAATGCTAATAAGTGCCTACTCTGTGCTAGACGCTGAGCACTTGTTTTCTCTCAAATCCCTGCTCATCCACCGTGGCTGGTGGTCTCTTAAAGGGTGCACTCAAGACCGTTCCTCCACTTGACTTAGCTTTAGGTATTGGGCAGCTTTCACTTTGTCCTTTTAACATTCTGGGAAGACGCTTGCCCAAGTGTGGGAAGCATTTCCATACCCCGTGCTCTCTCCCATGCTGGAAGGGAAGTGCCCAGGGGGCCTCAGGCAGCCTTGGGTTCCCTGGCTAGGAAGGCGTTCACTGGGTAGGACAACGGGCGGGGACCGGCGGTCTCAGCAGGGGCAGGCGCCTGGACAACTCAGGGCCAAAGCAGCCGGGCCGCAGCTGCGAGCCCAGGACCACCGCTGCACTAGCTGCCGCCCTCTGTTCCCACTGTCCAGGACCACTGCTGCACTAGCTGCCGCACTCTGTTCCCACTGTCTGATAGTTTCCTGGACTCCTTCAAGTACTTGAAATTGTCTGAGAGTCCATTGTTAGCCATTGTCCTCCTTTGGTCAAAAATAGGACTTTGTTTAGGTTATTAGGTACTGAATACCACCTTCAAAAAGATTTTGCAACTCTCCCATTGTTTTCTTTTGTTTTTCCTGTGTCTGGATTTATTTATTTAATTTCCCCTCCCTCCCTGTGGCTTGCTTGCTGTCTGCTCTCTCTGTGTGCCCATTCGCTGCGCACTCTCCTGTGCTTTTTACTTATCTCCCTTTTTTGTTGCGTCGCCTTGCTGCGCTGGCTCTCTGTGGGTGCGGGCGAGCCCGCCGTCACAGGGAGGCCCTGGGACGCGAACCCCCTCTGTGGCAGACGGGAGCCCAGCTGATGGAGCCGCAGCTGCTTCTCCCGTTGTTTTTAAGCATAGGGCTTCTTTTCTGAACCAAGAAATATTTTAAATAATTCTCTGTCCTTTTGCTCTTTCCCTGAGAAGTAAAAGGAGTTTTGGCAAAATGCAATGAAAAGTGTCCTTATTGATTTGGAAATTGTCTCCCGGTTTTACGGGGAAGACATGTTTCCATGTCTGCTGGTATTGTTTTCCAGCCCTCTAATGTACTGAAACTACAGTGAAGAACCTCAGGATCGTTTGACCACAAAGTGCACATTTTAACTCTTGGGAATTTAATTATCTCACGTCAGAATAGACAGATGAAAATAAGCACTTTAAATACTGACTATTATAAATTTAAATCTAATGTACTTTTGAGATATACAACTATCGGACAGCTATTTTTCAGATAAATTTCTCTTGATTATACAATGAAGACATTTCCAAATCGGACCTATTTCATTCAGTGGGGACACACTTTTTTTAAAGAAGGATCCAAATAGTTCCAAATAGTTCAAATAATTTCTCTGAGTGTGACAAATAATTCCAGTTCTGGTTACTCTGTCACTAAGGCACCTGGCTGGCACTAGGAATTTGTGTCTTTCACCAGGACTAAAGCAAAGGGTGGAAACTCAGCTTGCACTTTCCATTTCTAAAGGCCAGCTAGTTAAATCCACTCCTTTAGTCTTTCACCCTTCATATAACCTTTCTGATGTACTTTACTGTCATTTTTTCTACATTCTTAGGTCACCCTCTTTACCTTGTGTAAGGAATGTTTGTTAGAATTTTTCTATTTCTCAGAGGCGACTTATTTCTATGCTTCAGAAATATCATCTCCCTATCCAAAATAGACATTTTCAACAGAAAATACCTTCAGATAACACAGCCGACAAACAGCAGCTCAAGCTTGGGAACCCTCGAGTTGCTCCCTGCTCTTGCAGTCTTGATCAAATAAAGCAGGCAGGTGCAAGTTATAGGAGTTACCAATTATTTATGGCTTTTAGATACTTTGTGGGTTTAGCTGGTGAGAAAAGTTTTATTCCACTCACACGGACAAAACCAACCAACTGTCTGGGCTGATTAAACTCAGTGCTGCATGAGCACATGGCAGGGGGAAAATTATGAAATCTCACTGCCTGTGCCATGGCAACTGGGCAAACAGCTCATGGGAAGAATGTGAATAATAGGAAATAGCAATATTTCTCTTTGTGTTTTCGCTCTTGACAGTTTTATCCTCACATCTGCCTGACGTCCAGTGCACAAGGAGTGGGCCGTCTGAGGCTGCTTTCCCTGACTTTTCTGCTCGCCTCACCTCACCCATTTGTCTGTGAACCGTCTTGAGGCCAACATACAGACTATTCAAGTTTCAAGGACACAGACAAGGGAAGTTTGCTTTACAAGAAACTGAAGATGGGGTGGAACACAGGCAAATGGCCGCAATCAGCCGTTTCTATGAATCCATGGCTTTTTATTTACTAGGACAGTGCTGTGTCAAATGCAAAAGGTGGCTTAGAGACTAGGACATAAGAGGCTTTGAATTAAAATGAAAAGCTAGGTCTCAAAGTGTCGGACGAATTACTACCAGTTTTGAGACTGAAATCGAAAGGCAGAGAACAAATCTTACATGTGATTATTTGAAAATGTTCAGTTTCTCTCTTTTACCTTGTAAGCTGACAGTGGCTGTGGTTCTCCAGACTGGCACCCTTTGCTTCCCTTTTCCCACTCGCCACTGGTTCTTGCTTGCCTGGCTCAGCGTTTCTGTGGGAGAAAGGACAGAACTGCCTAGTGGCCCAAGGCTGGAGGCGGCAGCTGAGTCCCTAGGAGAAAATTCTCCAGGACCACGGACAGCGGTGCACGCAGGCCCGGCTGTCCGTGAAGTCAGGTGTGTGCCAGCCTCCATCTGCTTCCAATTCTCCACCCCTTGGCTCAGCGGCTCCTGGGATTCTCCGGTTTTCCTTCCTTTTAACAATCTGCCTAGTGTGCATGCACACGTTTGTATGTCTGAATACATGTAGAGACGTCGAGTGCTTTGGCTAGAAATCCCTGCTCACCAACTGCTAGGTGGGTGGCCTTGGGCAAATTAGTTAACCTTTTTCTGCGCTTCCTCATCTGTAAAATGAGAATAATAATATTCTATTAGTAAATTAGAGAATTGAGTGCCTGGTAGACAGTAAATGCTCATTAAGTGTAGGTTATTTTATGTTTATGCATACCTTATGTTCTGACTTGTCCCACAATACATCCGAGGTAGCATTTCATGTGGAAATAAGACATGTAGGTTCTAAGGCTAATCTGCTTAGTTATGAATTAGTATGTTTATTGGACAAGAATTGGCCCAAGACTGTGAGTTGCTCTTCATCCAATTTTCCCATTTCCAGTGGGTAAGCATTCATGTACCTTCTTTGGGTATATGGTTTAATAAGCATCTCAAATCTTATAGTGTCATTTGGAAACTGCATTTTCAAAAGCTGCTCAGAACCTGAATATGGCCTGGATATTGTTCAGTAGATGAATATTAAATTATGTCCTTTTATGATTAGTTATTGGTTTTCTATGTAAATTCCGCTTCTATAAGTGCCTTAAGAATGTTCTAAAGTTATTAATTTCTCATATCATGGCAATTGATAGTTTCTGGTATCATTGCTGTTCAGCACACAATTTTATCCTAATCAAAGTATTAACAGCTGGCTCCATCCCCACGAGAATACGGCAGGGGGAAAATTGGAGAGCCGCGTGTCTGGAGTGATTCTGTTTTGACTTGAGGGTTCCAACTGCTCTCTGTCGCATGCTTTCTGTCTCTCCCATCTCTGGGGTTGCAGAGCTCTTGACTCCTTAAGCCAAGCAGTGTGGTCCACAAGGACAAGCCGGCTCTCAGCGGGGGTTCAGGGCGTGGTCTGAGAGCTCTATTCCCTGGCCGATTCTTGACCTGCTTGAATTCTGAGTTTCCTAAGCAGGTGCACGTTCTTAAGCCTGCCTCTTACTTAAGCTGCCTCTGACTCCCGACTGACTCCAGGACTTGGTCCCTCTGATATTCCTTTCTTTTTTAAGTTTTTTATTCTTTCATTGTGGCACATTCATTGCATTTGGTGAATGTATTTTGGAGCACTGCTGCACTGCATGGATTGTAGTTTACATTGTGGTTTACACTCTCCTCCAGTCCATTCAGTGGATTATGGCAGGATATTCAATGTCCAACATCTGTCCCTGTAATATCATTTAGGACAAGTCCAAGTCCTGAAAATGCCCCCACAGCGCATCTCTTCTTCTCATTCCCGGCCCTCAGTGACTACCGTGGCCACTGTCTCCACATCAATGATACAATTTCTTCCATTGCTAGAGTCACGATAGTTCTATAGTATAATACCAGTAAGTCCACTCTAATCCCTACTCTATTCCTCCATCCTGTGGACCCCGAGATGGCAATGCCCACTCCACCTCTAAATTGAGTGGGGGTTTAAATCCCACATGGTTGATGGATGCAATTCTCCTGCTTGCAGTTTTAGGCACTCTTTGGTGTGGTGGTTGACCATCTTCACCTCCCTGTTAGCTGACTGGGTAATCCAACGAATCATAGAATAGGAGTTACAACTCTGCTGAGGGTCAGGACCCAGCTGGCACATGGCCAGTCCAGAGACTCAAGTCTCCTGAGTTTCCACCAACCCCAGCATCAATCACAGGTTCAGTAAAAGTGACAGAAGAGGCATGTGTAGAAAGGTCATTTGTGAGTCCAACTCCATCACACTCAGGAGCAAAAGTTCAAAGTAGGGTCCACTGACAAGGCACTGAACTCCAGAGCCATCTTTCAGGACTGTAGAACCTGTGCGTCTCCATAGCCTTCAGGAGCACCAGTATCTGGGGTTGTATCTACTTTGGCAGTCTCTTGGATCCTGCTGAGATGAGCATAAGTTTGACCCCTCTGATGACCTCCCGACTCTTTTTTGAAGACTTTTAGCCATATAAACTCATTTTGTCTTTACTATTTCTGCCTTTTATTCAAGGTCTCTTTCTAGTTGCATCACCAGCTAGTGATTGGTAGTAGTCCCTTGGAGCAAGGGAGGCTCATCACCGGGAGTAATGTCCCACACTGAGGGGAAGGTAATGCATTTACATGCTGAGTTTGGCTTAGAGAATGGCCACATTTGAGCAACATGAAGGCTCTCAGGAGGTAACTCTTAGGCACCCTGCAACACTAGGCCAAGTTGAAATTTCAGGCACACAGACTCATAAACATAGTCATCAGTATCAAGGGCTCATCATTGGACCATGCTTCTTCACTGATCTTTGCCCTTGCACTTGGAGGATTGTTGCTGTTCCATTAGGGACTCTCTGATGCTCTGATGTTAGCCTCCCTGGAACACTGGCCTTGCTGTTCCTGCCTTGTAGCACCTCTCCCAAACCCAGTCCTTTAGCTTGTGCCTCCTCAGGTTGCAACTGGCCCTCTGGTTTGGGGGTTGGGAAGAGGGGGCTGATTAGGACCCTTTGTCCTGCTTTCCTCTGTTACCAGGTCCCATGGCCCTTCCTGCTATTTCCTGGTTGCTCAGCAATGCCAGGCTCAAATCCAGCTTTCTGTGCCCAGTGGCAGACAAAACCCTGAATCTTTCTTAGTCTCTCCTCTGGCTCCTACAAAAAAGCATATCTTTTTATCAATCAGATGATCAAATTGGTCGATGATTGCTTATGGACTGAGTGTCTTCTGGGTATTTCATTTGGTTTGTGTTTGTCCAGATTACCTTGCCCATATACTGACCTACCCACAACTGATCTTTTTTGGTGGGTCCTCTCTGCCTCCTTGCACCATCTGCTCTGGGAGCCTGAGAGCTGTGCCCCAGGACAGAGCTGACCAGGGGCGCAGGGGCAGTGCTCAGCAGCCAGTGGCCTGACTGGATGGGTGGGCCACCACGGGCTCCTGCAGTCACTCACCATGACTTTCTTAACTGTGGTCTCCAAACTCAGCACGGCTGAGACATTAAAAATGCAGTTTTGGTATATTGCTATAATTAATTAGTTGATTCGTTCATGCATTGACTGGCTAAAATATTAATATATGGCATGTAATAATATATTGTAACAAGCAATATTCTGCAGCTATAAATGCTGTAGGAATTCTGAGATGATGAATAATAACCCCTTTGAAGAACACTCTGTGGTTTATAAAGTGTTATCTATGCTGTTTTTTTTTAAAGATGTATTTATTTATTTCTCTACCCTTCTCCCCTGCCCCAGTTGTCTGTTCTCTGTGTCTATTTGCTACGTGTTCTTCTTTTGTCCGCTTCTGTTGTTGTTAACGGCACGGGAATCTGTGTTTCTTTTTTTTTTAAAGATTTATTTATTTATTTAATCCCCCCCCCCCGCCCCGGTTGTCTGTTCTTGGTGTCTATTTGCTGCGTCTTGTTTCTTTGTCCGCTTCTGTTGTCGGCACGGGAAGTGTGGGTGGCGCCATTCCTGGGCAGGCTGCTCTTTCTTTTCACGCTGGGCGGCTTTTCCTCACGGGCGCACTCCTTGCGCGTGGGGCTCCCCTATGCGGAGAAACCCCTGCATGGCAGGGCACTCCTTGCGCACATCAGCACTGTGTGTGGGCCAGCTGCACATGGTCAAGGAGGCCGGGTGTTTGAACCGCAGACCTCCCATGTGGTAGATGGACGCCCTAACCACTGGGCCAAGACTGCTTCCCTCTATGCTGTTTAATTTAAACTTTGTGCAGCCCTGGAAGCAGGACTTTTAGACCCGTCTTACATATGAAGAAAAAGGGGCTCATGGAAGAGAGTATCACTCAGGTATGATGAAGACACAGACCAGGCCACCTGACTCCAAACGCAGGCTTTGTCGGCTTCGTTGGGGTGGTTCCCACATGCCTTGGCATACAGTTCTGTGCGTCCAGGTTTAGGTGACGGGACAGAAGGCGGTGTGGACCCAGGTCGCGGTGAGCCTGGCGGCGGCGTGGATACATTTCCTGTCTGTGAGTGTAGCCTGAGCAGACTCTGATCCTCTGGAAGCCCGCTGCTATAAGAGAGGACCGTCCACTGGCGGCCCTGGTGCGCAGGAACCTGCGTGCGCTGGCGGAGGCAGGAGGAGGCCTGCGCTTCCTGGTCCGTTTCTCAGAATGGCAAGAGAGCCACATACGTCGGGCACGTTGACGAGGGAAAGAGGGAGGGAGCCCTTGTCCGCTGGGACGAGCACCGAGCTCGTGGCCGCAGTCAGCATCTGTCCCCACACACGACAGGCTCGAGGGCCCCCGAAAGGGACGCCATGCCCCTGAGGGGTCCAGAGCCCTTGCCCGCCTCACAAGCCCTCCTCCAGACGTCTCATCACGCTGACCTTCGGGCCTCGGAGAGGGAGCTTTCCAGTACATATTTTCAGTCTTACGGAGAGCTTCCAGGGCTTGTTGTCTTTTTCCCCCAGAAGAATGAATAAGGTGCCCTGGATATCTGTAGGTCTGGATGGATATACAGTATTTTCAATGCACCAAGCTCTGTGGTCCTCAGCGAGGAGCAGTTTTGACAGCACCTGGAGATTGTTGTCACAAGGGTGACGGGTGGGTGCCCCTGCCAGCGGGTGGGTGGAGCCGGGGAGCCGCTCTACACCCTGCAAACCAGGGCTGTGCCCACGACAAGGAGCCGTTTGTCTGCCAGTGCGTGCAGGGCCGAGGTTTAGAAACCCTGACTGCAGTGAATCTGGTTCATCAGCAATGCCACTTGGGTTCCTTTTCTTTCGTTGAATGGATTCAAAATGACAAGGACATGTTCTGGTTTTGGCCAAGACGTAGCCTCCATTCCTCCCTGTTTCCACTACGACTGCCGGGTCCTGGGTCTACCAGAAGCCCGACGGTGGGGCGAGGCAGGCCAGGGGACCTGGGGAGGGCAGGACGCTGCCCAGCCTCAGCCGGGCTCAGGCCAAAGCGCCACGAAAAGTCAGATCCCCTGGGCCAGGGGCTGGGAGCAGGCGCCAGCCGCAGGCAGCCCCCCCCCGCCCCAGGGCTCCACACAGCCACGGGGGGGGCTGTTCCCAACCCATAGCCTTCTCTCTCAGGGAAGCAGGGGGCAGCACCCCAGTTCTGCCTGGGGGTGTCGGAGGGGGCTGGGGTGTTGGTAGGGAGCTGGGGGTGTCGGTGGGGGCTGGGGGTGTCGGTGGGGGCTGGGGTGCAGGTGGGGGGCTGGCGGTGGTATAGGGAGTGGGTGCTACTGAGCAGGTCTCTCTTTTTTTAAAAGGAGGTACTGGGGATTGAACCCAGGACCTCGTACATGGGAAGCAGGTGCTCAACCACTGAGCTACATTCACTCCCCAATGAGAGATGGTGTTCTCATTTGTCTTTTTGTTCTGTTTTTAGGAGGTACCAGGGATCGAACCTGGGACCTCACACGTGGGAAGCAGGTGCTCAACCTCTGAGCTACTTCCACTCCCCCGATTTGTTCTTATGTGACCCAGCAATCAATTGTTCTATCACAATCTTAAATTTTTAAAATCTTGGCAGAGAAAGTGATGAGATCTTTGTGGAGTTTGGCCAGCTTTGAAGATAAGTGCAGTTTGATTTTAAAGTTCCTATCAGCGTAATATGAGGCAGGAGGTCATGGTGGGATTTTTACTGAACTAAAAGTTGAGAAACTTGCCACCAAGTGCATGTCCTTCTCTGAATTTTGTTTTCTTTCCTGTCAAATGGAAGCGCTGAACCTAATGGGCTAGCTTTTCAGTTTTCCTCTAATAAAAAGTCTATGGTTCTGTGAGTCCTACATTTTTCTCAAGGAATTCATTTTTCTCATGAGTTCTCATCCTTACCAAGCCCTAATTTTGGCCTAAGGAAAAAAGGAAACTTCCAGTTTCCCAGTCTCCTTGTGAGCAACATTCTGGACCCCGAGCCTGTCCCTGCCGGCAAGCTCTGCTCGCCAGCCTCGGTGCTCCCAGTGCCGCGAAGACACCCGAGCGAGGGCGTTTTACACAGCGAGCTGCTCGTCTCTGTTGTAGGCGCTCTACCATCTGCTTCTCGGGTTTGCCTTCCCTCCAGGTGTGGAGATGTATGAGAAGTATCGACCCTTAATCAAGATCACTTTGTTACTCAACATTCCCCGGGCAATGAGGCGCAGGTTATACAACTAATTCACGTGCTGCCCCCTCCCTAGAAATTCTGGACCTAGGTAATATAAAGGTTGAACATATTTATTAAATGAGTACCTTAAAAAGTTGATTAGGCAGGCACTCCTACATAACATATATAATAACTGTGCTGTGTCGGGAACACACAGCGACACCAACAACTCCCAAGGGACCGTGGCCTGGAAATCGCGCCCCTTCATGTACAATCTCGATGGCTCACGGGATCAGGGGGTGTGCTGACTCTGCCTGAGCCCCCAGCCTCCCCAGGCCAGCACGCACGAGCTGCGTCTCGGATGCCAAGCGAGGCGGCCACCCCGTCCCGGCGCCGCCGCGGCTTCTCAGGCTGCAGAGCTTTCCGTCTTTCCGCTCTGAGATGGGCGCCGGGTCCTCGCACCTCCTCAGTTCTCCGCCCGAGGCACTCGCGTCGCCAAGACCCTCCCCAAAGCCAGGCTCGTCTCTTTTCCCCACGGGTCTTCAGCTGTGCTCGAAGGACGCCCTGGCCCTTCCAGGCTCCGCGTTCTCGGCTGCCTCCCCTGCCCGCCACATCGCAGCCTTGTTGCGCGTGGGTTGTCGAGGGGGCTGGGCTCCGGCTCCAGAGGCGCGGGGGGCCAGCCGTGAAGCCCGCAGACCCCTGCCTGCAGCGCTGCCCCTCTGGAAAGGGCCGCCTCTTCTGCTGCTTTCTCACTGGGCTTTTCATCTCTTTCTCAAACCCGCCATCAGCCTGGTATCTTCAAATAGCTTTTCAGAAAACACGAACCCATTTTCTCTTGATTGAGCTTTAAATTGTGGTATTGTTTTAGCATTTTGTTCCGTTTGTTTATAACTTGAAATATTGGAAAGTTTCCCCAAAGGTCATGGGTAGCTGTTACTTTACCAGAGAGGCTGATTGACTTGTCAGTGGTGTTCCCACGCTGCGCGCTGCTTTGCGGAGATGGAGACTTCTTCCATCGTAATTGAAGGTCTACTCTGAGAATACCTGGGCAGGTGCCACACAAAAACTGTTCTGCTTCCAGAGGACAGGTATCTGCTTGTGTGTGACCGTCCCCAGGCCTGTGTCTCCATCTGGGCTCAAGACCCACCTGGACTCAAATGGCTTTTTCACGGGGAAAGTATTTCACATTTCATCCCCAAGCACTTTCTATAGTTGTGCCAATCACATCCATTTTTTTTTTCTGGTGGAAACACAGAAGCATTAGGGATGGAGAGTCTGAATTGACATGCCCTCACCTTCCTGCTGCAGGCTCTGAGCAGCTACGCAGCGCAGGACACTTCAGCATCCAAAACCAGCCCTTCTCTGCGCTACCTGGTGCATTTACTGACTGATTTTCCAACCTAAGTCTCATTCCCTGAACACAGAGCTCTGCGGCTGGTGCCTCACCCTCCACAAACCATGAGCAGATGTGGAAGGAGATGTGCCTCGAGTCGAAGCCGTCTTGCAGTGAGGGCTGGGGTGAGTGGGCCCTCCTGAGCGGCAGCCGGGGGCCGTTTTCTGCAGTGCGGGCAGCTCTCTATTTAACCACTTTGAACAAGAGGGAGTGTGTCAGTTGGTGGCCGATTGGCGATTTCTAACAGGTAAGCAGCAGCTGATAGTGTATGTCTAACTAAAGATTAATTATCTTGACTTGCTGCTTTCCCTATAAAAATATCCCCAGAAGCATGCTTTTTAAGTTCCCACACTAAAAAAAATCCAGGAGAAGCAATTTACAGGAAAAAAAAAAAAAAAAAACTCTTTCACTGCTCAAAAGCACTTTTTTTTCTCTTGTAATTTATACTAAGCCCTTTAGAATGTCATTTTGGTTCTTTATTAGTATCCTTGACAATATGATTAGACTCCAAAAAATGTCTACTTGTTAGTGAATAGCCTTCATTCTCTAAACTTTAAAGAGCCTACTCAGCTATGAGCAAAGCATGCTTCATTTTTTAATTTTTTGCAACAAAAAGCACCTGATGGTAATAAAATATATGCTTAGATCAAGTGTTCAAATAAGTATATCTGGTAACAGTTAAACATTGTAAATTTATTTTTGCAGATGATTTAGATGCTATAATTTGGGCAGAAGTTAACTTTCATTTTGTGAATTAGAGTTAACTGAATATGGTTGCAAAGATACCTTTTTATAATACAGAGAAAATGAAATGTTTAGAAACATTTTTTTCTAGTGACAAAAGCTTTTGTCCTCTTAAATGTTGTTTCCTTTTTATTGTGTATTGAAACTCATTTATGCTTTGTTTAGGTGTCACCACAAATAGTGTAAAAATAAGTTGCTAACATTAACGAAAGTGAGACAAACCTTTATTTATATTTATTAAAAGAAGGCAGTGAAAACATTAGCTAATTAATTGACAAGCTTTTGAGTTGATCAAGCCCAAGAAACAAAAACACAAAGCAAATCCCCAAACAACACCAACACTGACAAACTGAAATAGAAACTCAAACTTTAACCTTCATTGAGAGATCTTCTTGTTCTTTTAAAAAGTCCCTAATATTTTTCTGTACCCCCCACCCTCAGTCTCTTCACTGCCCATATGTTATTTAAATGCTGATAATCTTGTTCATGGTAATTTCAACGAGCCACAGCAGACATATAATGCTTCCTCTTTTAATAGGTGCAAAGTGAGTTATTGTCACAAAGCAGATATGAAAGAGGCTGTGAAAAGAAGATCAGGCCTCTCCTCTGGAACGAGGGCTTGTGAGTGTGCTGACGTGGTCACCTGAATTATGCATGTCTATTGTGTTCAAATATCATAAATCGATGCATGAACTCCCTCCAAATCATTTTCAGTTCATGACCATTTATACACAGGGCTCTTGAGCAGTGCAAAGACAATTAGTCATATTTGTATGCCGGAATTAATTGAGAGTGAGATGCGGGAGGCAGAACGAGAGAACAAAGAATGCTTTTTGTCAGTTCTTCCAACTGACAGGGATAATTAGATATATGAAATTGAAATTCCTCAGCAGGGGGTTTCTGTTGACAATGAATTTTCTTTTGATTCCATTCTGTTATTCTTTTATGCTGTCATCTGTGGCAATTTGTTATTCAGCTTGAAGCTTAAAAAAGCAAAGCATTCTGCTTTTATGAGTAGATGATGTCAGTTTGTACACTGCTGGGAAATAGATATTAAATGTAATCTTTAAACTAAGAAAAAAAAGAAAAGAAAAGAAATAAAATAAAATCAGTTAAAGAGACAGTGTGCTGTTTACCCAGCCCGCAGAGAAAAAACTTTATAAGAAATAGTCAGAACTTGTTCAATGGTGTTTGAAGTTGTTCAAGCTCCATTAATCCGGTGCCTTGACTGCGGCTTGAACTATTCTTCTAAGAGGATGCAATTTAATGCTGGGAAACTCAAGTATGCAACACCAAAATGGCACCAGACGTTAGCTGTGGGAGAAGACAACTATTATCTTGCTTCATCTCATTTTCACTTGCCACTCTTTCTATCTTCAAACACTAAAACGCTATTCATAGATTGACTCTCTTTTTTCTTTTTTTGCTTACATCAAATCGAATGCTGTGGACTTAATATATTCTTAGGAAAGGAATCTCAAGGAGACCCTGCCCTGCCCCTCACGCCTCCGTCTGCGTATACCATTTATCCAGGCGTGCTGGCAACCTGGGCTCGAGGACTATTTTATGCCTTAGACTCCAAGGGAATGACTGCTTGGCTTGCGCTCCTTACTTCTTCAGGTCTTGTCCTCCGCAGGAGGAACGTGCCTCGGCGCTCACGTAACTCGGGGCACTCCTCTAGCTCTTACATTGTGCGCACGTTTCTCCTTCCTGGAGCCTTTGCTCTCCTCAAAGAGAGTTTGAGTAGCTTTCTCCACTGCCCGTGAGGAGGAGCTCCACACGCCTGCTGGCATCGGCCTCCTGAGGTCGGGGAGCCCTGGGCCCCGTGGCGGGCAGCCTCGCTCGCCCCATGCCTCCTCCACGCCTCTGCAGGCGTGCTGGCCGGGGCGCTGGTGAGGCTGAAGGCGCTCTGCTGACCACTGGGCACGCCAGCTGGGTGATGCTAAAGGCGCTGTGCTGGCCGCTGGGCATGCAAACTGGGGTGCTGGCGAGGGCGAAGGCGCTGTGCTGGCCGCTGGGCACGCTGGCCGGGCGATGCTGAAGGCGCTCTGCTGGCCGCTGGGCACGCTGGCGAAGGCCCTGCGCGGCCCAGAGTTGGGGCCACCTTCTCCAAGCGGGGCTCGTCGGCCGGCCTGCTCGCACACCCTTGCCAGGCCCTGCCCGGGTCTGCAGTCACGATCTCCAGGGCAGGGCCTGGGAAGCTGGGTTTTTCATAAACGGTCCAGTGCTTCTTGTGCATATGATCTTGGAAGTGGGAATTCCCGCTTCGTCATCGTTCTCCACAGCGTGAGTAGGACCCACTCTCTCTTTGCTCTGTCATTTGTTGAAATATCCCCGTGAGATCTGACACTTACCACAGCATCTCGCCTCTGCTGCTGCCTTCTCCACGGAAGGACACTGTCTGTGAAGCAGCGAGGCCGTCGGGGTCTGCTACGGCCGCTGCCCCCGGCTGAAGAGACCTGCCACCCAGGCCGGGGAGGAATCAGAACCTGTGACAGGCTGGGCTGGGTGCAGCCTTGCCGTGCGCCTGTGTCCCACACACGGGGTGGATCGGAGGGTGGGAGGTGGGACGGAGTTGGGGTGGGTGCTCATTTTAAGGTTCTGAGCACACCATAAACAACCCTGGGCTGCAACGTTCTGTTTTCTTCTAAGACACATCTGTGCATATGTTACATGGACTCTGGAAATACAACATAAACAATTTCCTTTTTTATTTTTTTTGACTTTCCTATTTGTAGTTTTCTGTGAAGCATTCTTAGCTTTCTTCTGCCTGTTTTTCCACTTCATCTCCTCAGAATTTAGAAGGTTTGTTTCCCCAAAAATGAAAGTTTCATAATCAAAATCAGCATCCTGTTGACTGAATTAAAAGAAACAACAACGCAAAAATCTAGTTTCTGTCAAAAACAAAAATCCCATGAGGTGTTGGCCCACATCGCGTTCTGACTTCCCGCTGTGCGTGTGATTCTACGGCATAGACCGCGCTGGATGAGGCGATTTTGAGTCCAAAGAGGCTTATTTAACTAAGGAAACGCTTCATGCATATTTAAGTAGAGAATACCAAGCAAAGGAAAAGGTCACCGTAGCTCTCAGAACTTGTCAAGACAGGAAAGCACGACTGAATACAGAACCCTCTGGAAATGTATTTGACTCTAAAATCAAACCAAATGCCATATGTGTCTTTTCAGGCCTGAATTAAATGGAAGATCGCCCTTTATCCACTTTCCCATTTTATATCGCTTTAAAGTATCAGATTCAAACCTATCAACTTTCTTTAGAGATCAGTTGCTATCGTTCTGTTTTGCTTTTTAGTCTCACAAGCTGGAGTTTCAGCCATTTGGTGGCGGGGAGGACTTGGGGTTTTAGAACTGATGAGTTCCTTTCTAAGCTGGTGCTGCAAACCGTCAGGGCGGCTGCAGGCTGGCGGGAAGGGCGCGTGCGGGTGAGGGCACCCCTGCCGGCTTGTTGGAGAAGAGCTCGGCGCCTGCCAGGGCTGCGGGGTTTCAACCACGGTGGAACCCCACCCTTTAGCAAACACTTCAGGCGCATGCTGAGCGGCCATAGGACACTGAGTACCAGTCAAAGTGGTCTATTCCAGAGTGGGCCCCCCAGTATCCACAGAACCCCATTCTGAGGTCAGCTCACCCTCGAGCCCCTCCAGGAAAGGCACCGAGGCTCGGCTCTAGCATGACCAGGTAACGGTCCCTGGAATGGCCATTACCTGCTCGGCGGTCGTCAGGCCCCTAAGTCTTTTGCCCTTTTTTGTGACCTATGTGACATCCGGGACAGTGGCCACATTCAGAAGAGAGAAGCCGGACCACAGATACAGCTGTAATAGAAGTAAACACAGTCGCGGGAGAGAAGTAAACACAGTCGCGGGAGAGAAATCTCAATAACGATTTAATGGCACTCTTTCGTGACAACTTTTTAGAACTATCTCTCTACAAAAGAGCAGGAGAAAAAATGTGGTTACATTTCAGCCAGGAACACTCTGTTGAAGAGTCTCTTGGCGACAAGGTTAATTAAGCATAGGAACGATCCGGCAAGGTAGCACGGGCACGTGTCTTCAGCAGGTGGGCGCAGCTGGACGTGCTGGAGGGCCACCGCACCAGAGTGGGCTCTGGGCTTCAGAGAGCCATGGTGAGATGGGGCGGCGGCGAGGGCACGTAAGGCCAACTGGGCCTTCCCAGGAGCTGAGAGGGCGGCCAGGGCCCCGCAGCCCGGGCACAGCTGGCTGGTGGCACGGGGGCGCTGGGCTAGCAGTGCCGCTACGGCCAAACCCAGGCGATGGCTGGGGGGATCGCCGGCCACGCAGCTCAGCGAGCCTCGAGGTCACCGGCCAAGCCTGCGTGGGCAGTGAGGGGCGCCGCGGGCCCCCCAGGAGCACCGCGGGGGAGGACCGCCAGGCGCGGCATCGTTATCCCAACCTCGCCCGCCTGCAGAGCCGAGCCCCGTTCTCAGCCCGCCCCGGTGGGTCTGGGGTCTTGAACCCGCGTCCTCCCGGCCTCCCGCCCTGGGCTCTTAAGCGGGGTGCGCTGGGGTGAATCCTGTCCCCAAGTCCACGCCCACGCGGAGCCTGTGGACGCGACCTGGTTTGTGGGCAGGGTCCCAGCCGACGTCGTCAGGTTGAGGGGGAGGTGCGCTGGGTGGGCTCGGCCCCAAGCCCGCGGCGGGGGTCCTCAGGGAAGAGGGGGGCGTGGACGCGGCCGAGAGGGAGGCGGCCGAGCGCGGGCCCCGGCTGGGCGCGCGGGGGGCCACTGCAGCCTGGCCTCCGGCCCGGAGGGAAGGGCTTTCCCTGCGTGTGCTTGCCCCGCAGCCCCTGCGGTGGCGCCGTCCTGGGGTGCGCAGCCGTGGAGCGCCGACGACGACCGGGGCTGGCTGAGACCGCGCAGCGCTCCTGGCCACGTTCAGAAGAGACCCCTCGGCCGGCAGCCAGGGTCGGGAAAGCTGGGAAAAGGCACTTCTAATTTTCTAAGAAAAAGCCTGAATCCCATGGCTCGAAAGGCTGGCATTTCCATACCTCACCTGTGTCTGGACAAACTTGTTAACTGATGATGCTCATAGTTGCCAGTCGATTAAGCATTTTGGGATTTGGCACACTCAGATTTTGGAATCTGAATTTTCCTCTGAAATAGAATATTTAAGAAAACTTACTTGTGAGATTGTTTTTTTCCTGTAATTTAAACAACTAACTGCCCATTTCCTTATCCTCTCACCACAAACCAAGGTGAAGAAAAGTTAAGTTTAGCCACAAATACTTAGAAGGCTGGAGGCTGGCGTTCCCTCATGGCACTTCATTGGTGGCTATTTGATGTTGGGTCTAAGGACATGTAGGTTTGTGCCAGGCTTAAGTTCCTCTTTCTTTATGAGGTAACAGAATATTAAAAGTCCAGGGAAACTGAATACACATAGTTTCTTGGCCAAGTCTTGCTGTTCTGTGCAGTGCAGTGCACAAGCGGCTAAATGATCTATGTGGTATATGATCAAACCACGGAAGGGGTCATCATGTGGACACGGCAGCGTTCAGAGAGTTGAGGGATGATGGATATGATTTTATCTGATATGCCTTCTTTTTACTTCCAGCATTCAAGCAGTTAAAAACAGGCCCTTCAGGGACTAAAGGACAAATATCGCTTGATCTCACTGATATGAAATAATTGGAATAAACCAATTTGTCGAGTCAGAGCCTAGCATGCAGACCACTGGGGCGGGTGGAAGGGCAGGGGCAGCCAGCGCTTCCTTGGCTCAGAATTGCCTGTGGATGGACAAGCTTGCTGGTGGACAGTGTTTCAGGAGCCCCGACTCTGTGAGCCACTCAACAGCTCTGAATTAGGGACTGGAGTGTGGTAAGAAGGGGAAGTTTTAGCTTGCATGTCTGTTACTAGTATTAAAAAAACCCTAAGGCCATACCACACAACGAGCCCTAAGGTAAACCATGGACTGCAGTTACAGGACAGTTGTAATAAGATTCTTTCATCAACTGTAACACAGGCACCACACTAATGCTAGGTGTAATACAGGAAAACTCTGTGTGTGTGGTCGGGGTGTATTTTCCGCATGATTTTTCTGTAAACCTACACTTTCCTAACAAAAAATCATTCCAAAACAGGTATGACTTTTAATAAAGTTTTCCTTGGGAAAACTATGATTCGCACACTGTTGGAAGACGGCCTCCCTCCCCCAAACCTGTCCTACAGAGGGGCCGTGACGCTCCCACCACTGCCCGCGCTCGCCACGGGCCGGCCTCCCCTGCGGGCTGCGGTTCCCCTGTGAGGGGCTCTTCCTGGGCAGGTGCGGGGTCTACAGCCTGTGGCGTGTAGTGGGTCTCAAGAAATAATTACCGAGTGACCTAAGGTCAGAGCCCTACTGATGCCAACTCCAGAGGCAGCGGCTGAGCGTCCAGGGGGTAGACACTGGCAGCCCACCTTCTCCGGGAGCTCCCTTCCCTGTTCTTCAGCAGAATGTGTCTCAGGCTGTCCTCAGGACGCATGTCAGGACCCGAAGAAATCACTCTGGTGGTGCTGGGTGTCGCCGCTGGTTCCTGGGACACGCCCTCCGCAGCCCCCCTTGCACGTTTTTGTGTAGAAGTGGTGTTCAGCATACTCTTTGGCCAAAGACATACGTGGCTCTTTGAGCACCCGTAAATACTGCAGCTATTGAAAAGAATACTCCCTAATCACGCGCTTTCCATGGAACCATGCTTTTGGAAGCAAAATGCTCTAAACTGTATGATAAATCTGAGATAATGTGTTCCTCTAACTGCAAGCTTACTCTAGCAATTATCTTCATTCTAAGGCTCCAGCTTAGGCTAACAAGCCAGTCTAACCAGCTCTGAAACGCCACCAGATGATCCTCAGGGCTGGCCGCCTTTTGGGGTAATTCTGTCAACTTTCTTGAGTCGGAGTTGCTACATGACTTCATCACGACGAAACGCAGCAGGAGAGCTGTGGCCGCTATCGAGTCAGGAAGGGCTCAACGAGCAGTTAGACCTGGTCACTCCCTTAGAGGAGGGCACCGGGCGCGCGGCGCTGACCCGGGTGCAGCCGGCAGCACGCTCTCGTCACGAGTCCTCGTAGGTGAGCAGCTGCCTGACTCCGCCAGTCCTGCTAACCCAGAATGCCACGCACCGGTGGCACGCGCAGCAGGAACCTGCCGACTCAGGCTGGGAGGCCGGGGGCTCAGCATCGCCGTGACGGCAGGACAAGCCTTCTCCTGCCCGTGGCATGCCGGGGGCTGGCGCCGGCAGCTCTTCCCATCTCTTTCTTCGGCTGGTGCTTCTGTGAACTAGTGTCCCAGTGCTTCTGGGTGAAGGCCGCCTTTGGTGCCGTTTGGGCTCATCTTGCAGGTTCTTGAGTTCCCAATGACAAGTGGGTCTGCTCTGCCCTGGAGGGCAGGCCTCAAACGAGCCTCTGTGGGGGCACAAGTTAATCTGCAGCTGGGATATTCCATATTTGTTTTGAATCCTTTAGTCCAGAGGTTCTCTCATCTTAGTAGCTTGGGAATTACCCGAGGAACATGTTATAAAAGGGGATTCTAGGGAAGTGGACTTGGCCCAGTGGATAGAGCATCCGCCTACCACATGGGAGGTCCGCGGTTCAAACCCCGGGCCTTCTTGACCCATGTGGAGCTGGCCCACGTGCAGTGCTGATGTGCGCAAGGAGTGCTGTGCCACGTAGGGGTGTCCCCCACGTAGGGGAGCCCCACATGCAAGGAGTGCGCCCTGCAAGGAGAGCCACCCCATGTGAAAAAAGCACAGCCTGCCCAGAAGTGGCACTGCTTACACAGAGAGCTGACGATGCAGCAAGATGATGCAACAAAAAAGAGATGCAGTTTCCTGGTGCCACATGACAAGAATGCCAGCAGACACAAAAGCACACACAGCGAATGGACACAGAGAGTAGACAGTGGGGAGGGGGGAAGGGGAGATAAATCAATAAAAATAAATCTTTAAAAAAAAAAGGGGATTCTCACTACCAGCCACAGATGTTAATTCAGAAGCGTGGGACCAGGCTCAGGGACTTATTTTTAAATAAAATCCGGCGTGGCTCCAGGGCAGGTGCTCCCTTGTGGAGGTGAGCCTTGAGCGAGGGCTGCCCTGGGCTGGGTGCTGGGGACCCCCCCAGGCAAGGCAGACGGTGCTCTGTGCCCAGGGCCGCTTGGGGCAGGAGGGCGCTCGCGGCACGGCCACCGGTAACCGTGCCCTTGGGCGTGCCAGCAGGGGCATGTTTGGATTCCCTTGCCTCTGTCTTTCCTGGACCTGGTAGCTCTCATTTTCCACTCAGAATCCCTCTTCCTTCTACCTTCAAACAGACATGGCTGAGTGTCAAAGGGGGAATGGTGACAAAGAAACAATCTTAAAGGCTTTGTTCAGTTGTGCAAGGACATACAACCACGGCGCTTGCTTTTCACTGTTGCACCTCTGCTTGCTGGTTTTCTTAAACTGGTAGCTTCTTATCCAAGGACAATTGGTGTGTAGAGCCAAGGGATCTTCTGCTTCATTTTCCAAGGAATGGGACATTTCCTTCTTCCAAAAAATTGCCACACTGCCCTTAGAGACGGAGAAGTTCCTTCTCAGCACGCCTTGGAGAGTCTGTGGTTATGCAAAGAGGGGAAATAAACATGCGGCAAGTTATTTTCAGGCTGCGTGAGGAGGAAGCCCACAAGGGCTGCTCTCTCTCCACCTCCTTATCACCCCTCTATCGCCTCTCTATATCCATCCACCTGTTAATCTAATCTACCTATCTGACTGGCTAATCATCTATCTCATATCTGTCTATCCTCTATCTTTCCATTTATCTATTATCTATATCTATCTACCTAATCATCTACCTACCGAATACCCATTTGTCTATATCTACCTAGCTATCTATTTACCTAATATCTAATTATCTAATACCTATCTATTTATTATCTTTTTATCTATCATCTCTCTATATCTATCTAATATCTAATATCAATCTATTTACCTTTATCTATTTGTCTATCATCTCTCTATATCTATCCATCTATCTCATTATCTACTGGTATTCTATATATATATATCAACCATCTATCTATCTATCATCTGTCTATCTATTTTACGCTCACATTTTCATACTGAGTGCATGTATTTTGGCCTCTTCTGATGTGGAGGTAAAACATGCAGGAAGAAAGCACCCAGTGAAGCATGAAGTGTGATTCAAGCTTTCTAAGTTCAAATCCTGACTGCATGGCCTTGGAAAAGATTCTTAATTCCTCTCAGCTATGGTTTTCTTAAGTGTAGAACAGTGTGATAATATCTATCTCCTAGGGCACACCTTGCATGAGCAGTCCATGAACCCTGGCACTGGTATCACTAAGTGACCAGGTGGGCGGGCAGGGCACTGCCCTCAAGCCTCCCGGCCCGGCTGGTCTTGCCGTCCCCTTCTTAGACATGCGGGCTGCGAGCCCGCTCTCGGCAACGGCAGACCTTGGTGCTGCTGCTAAAGGAGGACGCTGAGTGGAAGCCCGTTCTCCACGCTGGGTGTGGGTGGGGGAGCTCCTGAGGGCGGGAGCTGGTTCCCCTCCCAACTCGCGGCAGTCGGTTGATAGAGGCCTGACCCGTTGATGTAAAATGATGTTGGACCCACCAAGATAGCCAGTGGATTTTCTGATGTCCTCTAAATTGATCTTAAAGCAAAAACAAGCAAGCAGAAAGTAAAACAAAGCCTTTCTCCCTGAACTGAGCTCCAAGGTTTACTTTTCTTGATAACAAGATTTGACTCAAATTCCACCCAGTCGATGTTTTTATTTGATAGATAATGACGTGCCAGCCAAGAATCGCAGGGAATTTGGTGAAACGAGAGAGGTAAGAGGCATTAAACAGACTAAAAGTTGCCACAATTAAAATAGTGTGTTTTCCTGGTACAGGAGTATGCAGGTCTGAATCAGAATAAGAAGTCTAGAAATGAACTAAAACAGGGAAACGGACTTTGGCCCAGTGGTTAGGGCGTCCGTCTACCACATGGGAGGTCCGCGGTTCAAACCCCGGGCCTCCTTGACCCGTGTGGAGCTGGCCATGCGCAGCGCTGATGCGCGCAAGGAGTGCCGTGCCACGCAAGGGTGTCCCCCGCGTGGGGGAGCCCCACGCGCAAGGAGTGTGCCCGTGAGGAAAGCCGCCCAGCGTGAAAAGAAAGAGCAGCCTGCCCAGGAATGGCGCCGCCCACACTTCCCGTGCTGCTGACAACAACAGAAGCGGGTGCCGCTGACGACAACAGAAGCGGACAAAAGAAACAAGACGCAGCAAACAGACACCAAGAACAGACAACCAGGGGAGGGGGGGAAATTAAATAAAATAAATAAATCTTTAAAAAAAAAAAAAAAAAAAGAAATGAACTAAAACACATGTGGGAATTCAGTTTATGATAAATGTAGCAGTGCAATTCAGTGGAGAAAAAGATTGGGCCAATTATTGGGACAATTAGGTATATAACTAGGCAATAATGTAGATTCATAATTCACACTTCATATTTTCAGATGGATCAAAAAAATAAATGTAAAAATCAAATGGCAAATTGGTAAACTTAACTATGCCATTTTTCTTCTTAGCTTGGCCAGAAGATGACTGACAAAGTACGTATAACTCGTATCGTAGAAAAGGGGCTAATTTCCTTAATATAAAAAGAATTCCTAAAAATAAAGGACATGAGACCAACTACTCAATAGAATAATGGGCATAGAATATACATAATTTTTACAGGGCAAATATAGTTGGTTCTTAGATATAAGAAATGATGCTCAACTGTATTCATAATAAGAGGAAAGACAACTTAAATCAATGCTAAGGTATCATTTTGTACACATGAGACAGGCAAAGATCTAAAATAATGTACTGTGCTAGAGAAAATTTAAGGAGATAGTCTTTGAAATAGCTGATGGGAGTGTAAATTGGGGGATATTTCTAAGGAAATTTCTTTGGCAAGATCTATCAAAATTATACATACACTCTTTGACCCATTAATGCCACTTTTAGAATATCCTGTAGACCAGGGGTTCTTTATCTTTTTTGTTCCATGGGCCCCTTTTCCAGTCAGGTGAAAACCATGGACCCCTTCTCAGAATGTAGTTGCAGGTAGTTTTGTGATACTCAACTGGCATCAAGTCTAACAACTACCATAGTTTTGAAGTATGGAGGAGTGTAAGCGATTTTTCAAGATACACAACAACTGCAATGTGATATGAAATGAATACTACTGCAATTTATTGCATGCGTTCATAAGTGAAGGATATGTTAGATTTCAGTTAGAGGTCAGAGAAAATAAAGATAATAAGTTGATTTTTAAAAAATTCACGCTCACAGACTCCCTGAAATCTTGCCACAGAACTCTTGAGGGTCCATGTTTCCCTGTTATAGATACACTCATTTGTAGGTGAAGTGTACATTGTTGTAAATGAAAGAAGCGTTAAATAAATTAAAGCCTCTCTGTAGGAAACCAGTTAAATACTTTTGGAGCCCTGTGAAGGAATCTGTCTTTTTTTTGTATCCATATCCATGCAAGGAACAGTGTGATGCCGTAAGAAAGTGAGAAGGTTCTTTCTTTTGCTATGGAATGATCTCTTACATATCCTAAGTGAAAAAAGCAAAGTTCAGAACAGTGTATGGTGTTTGTTACTATTTACGTAAAACCTAAAGAAAACAGAAGAGGGCCGGAATACGGATTTGCTGGCACCTTCCTAGAGTGTCCCTGGCAGGGAGCGCAGGAAATGGTTTGGGGACTCTGGCTCCTCTGAGGAGGGGTGGGGGGGCTCGCCAATGGCGCTGGGGGACCTTCGCTGCACGTTTTGTTCCTTTTGAATTTTGAAGTGAATTTTTACTGAAAACTAAGTAAGAGAGAAAAGGATAATGAGATGATATCGTTCAAAAAAACGTGTTACAAACAATGAAGGCCCTATGTGCCGGCGTTTGCAGATATTATTGCTAAGTCAGTATCAGTACTGTGAGGAATGAGGCACAGCAATTATTCTGAAGACTTGGGCTGATCAGACAATACTTTTTAATAATCATATTGTCAACTCCTGGTATTCTAAAAATTTCAAATGATTAACTGCATACTTTTTTCTCATTATGTATTATGCTTTTAGGGATGAAATTTTTGCAGTAGAAAAGAATGATATTAAAGCACACTGTGTCCTCTAGTGTTTAATCATTATGCAAGTGAGGTAATATTTCATTCTTAAATATTTTTACTTTTACTTCCTTGTTAGTAGCATATAAGGCATCTGGTGGATAAATCAGATACTTAAAATTGCTTCTTTAGGAGTTTTAATACTTTTTCAGAGACCATTTGCTCTAGAAAGTCAAATTCAATAGAAATCAAGAAACATTTTGAGGGAATTTTTACAGTTCTGTACCACCTTTTTTTAAAAAACGTGCACAGTTTGAGTGTTAAAAAGCAGTATCCTGAGGCTAAGCAGGCACAGACGTGGGCCCTGGAGGAACCGCCTGGCTTTTCTCTCCGTCCAGCCCACAGGGTCAGCCTGGGCTTGCTGAGAGTGACCACAAATAGCCCTCACTGACGACGGAGAGGGACTCGCGGCTGTGACGTACCGCAGACAAAGAGGCCTCCGTAAAAGCGCTCCTTCTGTTCCAAAAGTAGCGTGGGACGGCTCCGCGAGGTCGGCGCTCGCCTGGGCCTCGCCTGGCCTGCCTCTCTGGTTTCCCTTCAGTGTCAGGCCCTTGGTTAGACGCCTGCTGTGTGCGAGCTCTCGGGGAGTGGACAGGGCCCACTGGGAGCTCAGGTGCCGTCGGGGGGCGTCACGCCTGCTCCATTCCAGCCGCGGCGTCTGTCTTCACCCCAGGACCGTGCTCCCCGGCCTCCCCGAGGCAGGGCTGGGTCACGAGACCCTCAGCCGCAGCCGGCGGCACCACTGCCTCCTCCTCTAAGTGTCGTTCTGCAGGGGAACCGCACGGACGAAATGGCTGCGCACAGACTCTCTCAAGAGCAGCAGGCCTTCTGCTCGGCTGCTCCGCCCAAGGGCCCTCTAGCACCCGTGCGCGCGTGCCAGCAGCGTGCCGTCAGCCTTTGCCGCCCACGACCGAGCCTGAGGCCACACAGGTGTCCCCGGGACGTGCTGCAGAGAAGAAGGGCTCTGCGTGGAGCTGCTTGTTGGCCCCACCTGTGCCTGGGGCAGACCGCGCAGGAACCTACCGGGTCGTCTTCGTGTCATCTTCATGTACGTTTCTGTCCTTTCCACCAGACAGCAATGAGGGCCCCGGGGAGCTCGCTGTGGACACTTCCATCCTGGAGTGCTGGGCACAAAGCTTGGAGCACTGAAGGCACTGCTGAGGCATTTCGGGTTGTTTAATAAGTGCGTGATAAATTGGGGGATGGCCACAATTTTACCTGTTTTGGCAACCTCCAGGAGAGGCCCCCACTCAGACGGCAGAGCCTAAGCTGTCCCGCAGGGCGCCGCCTGGCCCTTGAGTGTCACGGTGCAGGAGGCCGCGCTGGGGCTGCAGGGACTTACCTGCTCCCTCCCCACACCCGCCGCCCCCACCTGCCTCCTGTACCTGTGGACACGTGACTTCACCCCAGAAGCCTCGGCTCAGGTTCACTCACAGGAAAGCCTGGATGACAATGGCAGCTCAGAGAGTCCTTGCGAAGGTCAAAGGAATCTGTGTCCACACAGCATTGAGCGCAGCACTGCTCAAATTGTAACCGGCCACTGCTTTTACTTTTATTGTTTTCTTAACAAGGACCACTGTCCAATGTTAATAAACAGACTCAAATACAGTTCCGTCATTATTGGTAATTATGGACAAAGTGTCAAATGTGTCATTTATGCCTTCACATTATTATCCTGGGGCCTGTGATATGAGGATGGAATTTTCAAAGATGATAGAAGTCTTATTATTTATGTACCTGGAAACAAATTTTAAAAACAGCCTTTCTTTTCACATCATCCTTTCAATTTACGGGCCAGTTAGGCACAGTGTGTGCATGTGCATGCATGTGTGTGCATGAGCGTGTGCACGTGTCTGCATTTGCACACCTGTGAGTGTGTGTGTGTGCATGTTTGCATGTGCACGTGCATGTGCTCAGATCACAGTGATCACCACTGGACTGTAAGTGCTGGAAGGCAGGCAACTCTCAGAAAATGCAGAGCACTTACGGAGTGCCTAATGTATTCAAAACAGGCCAGAGGCTGTGAGAACTGTGCTCCTTTCTCCCCGCTGAGAAAGTCTGCGTTTCCATGACTTTGAAATTTCACTCCTCTGATTAGTTAAATGTGAGGAAGCTCTTACTGATGACACCAGTTCAACATTCTTTGAATTCCTGTTCCAGGAGTTCTCTTCAGTTCTTTCCGAGAAGGTTCTAATGGCGCCGCTTGTGCGAAGACATTTGTAGCAAGACACAAACCAAGAGAGCGCTGGCTGGGGAGGTACCTTGCTCCTGGGCCGCTCCCGCCCGTAGCTCCGCCCTTTAGCTTGACCTCGGGTTTGGCTGCAGCATCATGCGCTGCGGACGTGTCACTGGAGGGCCCTGGGGGCTGGCCGTGCCAGCAGCTGGCCCTCATCTGCTGGAGGAGTGGCTTGCGAAGGCAGGGCACCCTGCTCACGCCCGCTCCACTGCTCCTGGCCGGGGGTGGCCCCTCGTCACCGTGGGGGGTCAGTCACCAGGGCCAGAGCGCGTGCTCGTCACTGTCAGCAGGCGCAGTGCTCCTTCCAGGATGGGAGGTCCGATCTAACCGCCTTGCTAAGCGGGGGCTGCTTGGGCTCCCCAGATGACAGCAGGGTTTTGGGGCTCAGACAGGCTTCTGCTGCTGGACAAGCCCCGCGCGTAGCCGGGCCGCCCTGGTGGTGGGGCCACACCACCAGGTCCACGCACCAGCCTGCCTGCTCCACGGCCCTCGCCCGGAGCCGCCGTCGCAGCGGCTGAGGCTGGCGGCGCCCACTGGCTGAGCGTCCAGGCGGCCCTGCAGCCTCTCCTGGCCCTCGGCTGCGCGGGCCACGCTCTGGAACCGCTGCAGCTGGGTGGAGCTCTGCTCCCACCGGGTGTGGGGTGATTCCTAGAGCTGTCCTTTGTGTCTTCAAGGAGTCAATGCCCCTGGCCACACTCCACGGACGCTGCGCCTGCCGTTTCCCCATGCTCTTGGAATGCCTCTGCCATTGCGCTGGCTAGTGGGCCCTGCTCCATTGCCACCCCAAACCTGCGTGCCACGGACGACTGTGGCAGCACACCGGGGCTGCCCACGTGCCCTCCGCCCATGCCCGTGGGAGCTGGGGACGGTAAAGTGGGTGGGATCGGAGAAGGGCAGGCACTGCCAGCATCTGCCACAACAAGCAGTGCTGGTGAAGCCCCTAAAAGTCCTTCCAAGTATTCTAGGAATAGCTGAAGATGACTGTTTGGTTGGTGTGTTGGGTCAGCTGGCGTAGGGAGGGGCGGGTGTGGGGGGACAGGTAGGGATGGGTGGGGGTGGGTGAGGAGGCGGTGTCTGCCCTGTTACTAAGCTCACCGGGCACTGGGCAGTGAGCCCGTGCCTCAGTGGGCTACACCCAGTAGCCTGCAGGGCCAAGTTACAGAAGGACATTTCATCACAGCCATTACCCTGTGGTGCTCAGAGTAGGATATAAGTGATGACAGCCCATCAGTGGGGGGATGCTCGCATCGCTCCTCCCCCCTGCAGCCCGCAGCTCGTGGCCTTTTGCTTGACCTTGGCTTTGAGAGCAGCATGTAGCAGTCAGGAGCAGTCCCTTGGGTCCAGACGCTGGGCCAAGACTCTTGGCCAGCTCCAGACCCACGAGCCAGGCCACCTCTGAGCCTCTTTCCAATATCTGAAAGTCTTACTTTTCATTAGTTCGTTCAGTCCTGGATAGCACAATACCTACATTGCCAAGGCAGTTTTTTTTTTTTAAATATAGGTAGACAAATTAACATCCCTCTCAAACTTTGTTTGAATCTACAATGTTAAAAGAACAACAGAAAGCCTTCCCCAGCCATCTTGTAAGTGATACAATTTATCTAGAAGACATACTTTGCAGTTACAAAGAGGTCAAAAGCACTTCATTAAAAATATATTCTCAGAAGAAAAGAGCCAATTATAGTTCACATGATATGAGTGATCAATATAATTAAGAAATGAACTCCAATAAAAAGACTAATGAATGGTATATCCTAGCAGAATTTATATTGTATGGCTTAATTAAATATTTATCA
Source organism: Dasypus novemcinctus (assembly GCF_030445035.2). Classification (NCBI taxonomy): domain Eukaryota; kingdom Metazoa; phylum Chordata; class Mammalia; order Cingulata; family Dasypodidae; genus Dasypus; species Dasypus novemcinctus. The sequence continues at coordinate 95,466,948 of NC_080688.1, read as the reverse complement.
AGTGTCAGCTGTGTGCAGGGCAGGGTGCTAGATGCTGTGGGCTCTACAAAGCATATTTCTGTGGCCCCGGAGCTCTAATACAGTGCTCTAATCCTGGACAACACGGCAGAGGATGTGACCAGTGTCACCGAGGAGGCTGGGAAGATGACCCCTAGACCTCTGCATAGTTCCTCATGTGCTCCCATTCCTGCATTGAGTGCCCAAGCTGTAATATGCAGAGAAAATTCACTTAATTTACGTAGAAGTCCTATTACTTTGTAATTCTGCTTCTTTGGTCAAACATATAGATTCTGTCCTCTTTGGGGACAAAACCACATGATTGAGTTTCTTGCTGGAAGGAGGTAACAGAATGTACGGTCACTCTCTCTTGCTATGAGAATGGAATGGGAGGAGAATGTGAATTAGGTTTTTGGAAAGCATGCAAAATGATTCAGAACAAGAGTGTGACTCAAATATTTGACCTTATATTAGTTAGGACAGTTCATGTTAGCTGCTGTAACGAGTGCCTCCCCGGTCCTGGTGACTTAGTACAGTTTGGTTACCAGCTTTCTTCCCAGCCTGACTGGCGCTCGGCATGATTCCAGGACCTGGCTCTCGGTCAGTAGGGCAGGGCCTGTTGGGGTGCTCCCTGGGTCCTCTGCATTCGGCAGCTGGTGAGCAAGGAGAGCGGGGCCCACACGAGTCTTTTCTGGTGCAGTGAGTGGCGCCCTGTCCCCTGCCATTCCGTAACGAAACACCAGCTGCTCGGTTCTGACCTGACACGAAGGCTGGTCCTGCTGTGCCCGATGAGCGGAAAGTGGGCTGTAAGAATCCTGTGAGTTCTAGGCATTGCCTTGGTTTTAAAAATTACCTCGTCGTGTTGTGAAGACAACAGGTAAAGGGAGGAGACAGGATTGGTGGGCGCTTTCTTCTCTACCACTTCCATTCACTCAGCATGACTTGAGGTGAGCAGCTCCTTCAACTAGAAAGATAGAAAAGTCACTGCTCCCTCCTTCAAGGGCTGCAGAGGCCAGACGGGGAGGGTTGGCCCGGAGCGAGGAAGGAGAATCGTTAGGTAATGCAGGCAAGGACATGACAGGAGTTTGAACCACATGATCCAGAAGCAGGAGAAATGAGCTTTTCTTTCCATGTGGGGAGCCGGAAGGGAGTATCCGAGCCGAGCTTTGGAAGACGGGGCAAGGCTGCCAGGGGAAGGTGGCCCTGGAGAAGAGGGGCCCTTGGAGGACGCGGCCCTGGAGGACAGGGTGAGGCTGCCAGGGGAAGGGGGTCCTGGAGAAGAGGGGGTGCCAGCATGCATGGCAAGAGGAGCTTGAGCCTCTGAGGCCGCCCTGGGAGCCCAGGACTTCACCTCGGGGAGTCGTGAGAGGCGACCCCGTTGCGAGGAGCCCATGGCTCCCGCCGGCCTGGGAGCACCGCCCCCCCCACTCGCTGGAAAGGCTGTCAGCCCACCCGGTGGGAAGCAGGGGTGATGCACCCAGGAGACACAGGCGCTGGAGCTGAGGACGCTGAGCCCCAGGAGTGTCGGGGTTAGCGTGTGCAGGGGGTGACGTGATGGACATTCCCAGAGAGTCTTGGGGGGCAAAACGGATGGTGGGGTATTCACCAAATGTTTACAAACTTGTCTCTTTTCCATGGAGACAGAAGGGACAAGGACCGCAAACATGGAAATGCATGCATTTTTCAAAAAAATTGGAGATATAAACAGTGCCCATCCTCTGTGGACCACCTGCCTCTGCAGCGTCAATCAGGGCCGTAGCAGCTAAATGGAAGGCTCCGGAAAGCTCTGCCCCTTTCTGACACGTATTCACTTCGCGGCTAAGGCACCACTTAGGTAAGGAAAAAGCTCCGTGCAGCTTCCCCTGCACGACCTGAGAAGAGTCAACTGCAGACTTGTGTGGAGCGTGGGTGGCGTGATCTGCATCCCATTAGCTGGGCCATTGAGGTTAATACGGAAACGCTTTATGACTGGTCCCCCAGGGAAGGTATGGAAATGAGATGTCTATCTCACAGGGTTCTCCACGAGGAAAAAAAAAGTTAAATAAATAGAAATAAATAAATAAATCTCAAAAAAGTAACTCACAAACATTTTTGCAAATATAAAGTGTGTGAGCTATTATATCCTGAGGGTGTAGAATTAACTTGCGCAATGATAATTTATATTTTATGTGAGTTTTATTTTTATACACCTGCTTTTCTTTGCAATTCATGGAAAAACATATTGATATCAAGGCAATTGTGCTGTCACAGAATTCATAATCCTAACTGGGAGACTCACATCAATATGACACATCTCTTTTATGCTAGCTCCAGCAATTTAAAAAAAATACAGGTTATAAACAGCTAATAAAATCCCTCCATTTGTTAGGCTGCTGCATTTTCTTTCCATTCATTGGAGTCAAGTAGTCCTTGTTGACTTTGAAGAAAAATCTGTAGTTGTAGGAAAGGGAAAGAGTTTGCATGTCCAAGCAAAAGCGTTCTGCTGGCTAATTTCAGACAAGTTTGCTTCACAGTTCCGTTTTGGGGTTTTCAGATGGTGGGTTTTGGACTAGAGTTTAACAAAGACCCAGCTCCGTTCATCTAGTTCCAACGTTCCAGGGCGTTGGGGCTGCACCATGACGTGTGGTTCAGAAGAAGATTTGGCAAAGTTCTCTGTAAAGGGTCAGATGCTAGATGTCAGCTCTGAGGGCTGCACGGACCTGCTGCCACCATCACCGCGTCACTGCAGCGCCAACGCAGCCACAGGCCGTCGGGGACAAATGATTGCGGTGAAGTTCCAGTAAAATGTCACACAAGCCAGTGGAGCAGGTGCAGCCCCGTGGCGGTGTCCCTGCTTCACAAGTCCCAGGTCCCAGGTTCGATCCCTGGGACCTCCTTAAAAAACAAAACTTTATGCAAACGAATTTCGAGTTTCATGTAGTTTTCATATGTCACGAAATGTTTTTCTTTCAGTTTTCTCCAAACATTTGAGAATTCAAAAGTCATTCTTAATGATTTTTAATGGGTTTTCCAGAGACACTTAGCTGGCAGGGTTTGGCTGTGACCATCGTTGGTCACTCTCTGGCTGTATGTGGGCTCTGGAGCCAAACCACCTGCGTTTTGGTTTAGCCTTGCCTCTTTTTCCCGTTGTGTGGACTCAGCTTCTTTGCACAGTGCAGCTCACGCCACCTGCTGCGAAGGGCGGCTGAGCAGTGAGGGCGCATCTGCACGGGCAGCGCTCTCTTCCCGGCTGCGCTGGAGGTCATCCCATTTGCTGTCATGGCTGTTATACTTTGTTTTTCATTGCTGTAGCAGTTTGATATAATTGATGAATTCCAAAAAGAAATGTTGGATTATGCTTGTGATCTGATCTGTACCTGGGCATGATTAAGTTATGATTAGAGCTTTGAGTCCCCATCACTTCCTTGGTGGGTGGGGACTCACAGATAAAAGGCATGGCGAAGAACAGAGCTGAGGGCTTTTGATGTTGGAGTTTTGATGTTGGAGTTTGATGCTGAAGCCTTAAGCTGGAGCCCCAGGAAGTAAGCTCACAGAGGAGAGAGAAGTCAGCACCAGGAAGAGAGGATCCTTGAACGTGGAGAGAAGTAAGCCCCAGGAATGTAGAAACCCAGGAAGCCTGAACCCTCGCAGCCGTCGGCAGCCATCTTGCTCCAGATAGACTTTGGTGAGGGAAGTGACTTATGCTTTATGGCCTGGTGTCTGTAAGCCCCTGCCCCAAATAAATCCCCTTTATAAAAACCAGCCAGGTTCTGGTGTTTTGCATCAGCACCCCTTTGCTGACTAATACAATTGCTGTGAGCTCACTGGGTTTATTCTAGCCCCTGCTCACCTGGGAGTTGACGAGCTCTGTTGCCCCTGCCTTTGCTTGGGCTGGACGGGTGCGGGGTCCAGGTGTAGGGTCCGGGCGTGGGGTCTGGGTGCGGGGTCAAGCGTGGGGTCCGGGCACAGGGTCCGGGCATGGGGTCAGTTGCGGGGTCCGGGCGCAGGGTCAGGCGCGGGGTCCGGCAGGGCCTGTGGCGACAGCTCCTGCTCACGGCCGCCCTGGCCTGCGGGCACCGCTGTCCTGACCTGGGGCCTAGGCCGGCCTGAGTTGAGGGCTGGGTGGGCTGGCGGTAGGACCGGCCCCGGCACGACTTGGCCTCGGACTTGGCCTGAAAGACGGGGTGCGCGGGGGCCTCGAGGGCGTCCCGGGGGCTGTGGGCACCACGTGACCCGATGGCGTTCTGGCTCGAGGCTTGGGGCCGAGCCGGCAGAAGGCCCTCTGTCTCTGGGATGCCCACTGCCCAAGGTGGAAATCACTCGGCATTTGCTTCCTCTGCCCCGGCCCCTCCTCACCCTGCTGTCCACACTCGCAGCTCTGAGCCTGCGGGGGTGCCAACAAGCCCCGGGCCGGAAGGGAACGCCAGAAGCTTCCAGGAAATGCGGGCACTTTCAGTCGCCTGCGCGGGTCCCGGGCCACCCTTAGCAGAGTGCTCAGGGCAGGGAGGGCCCTCATGGGTGACCCGCTGGGGGACGGCCCCGCATAAGGCAAGGCGTCCCTTCCTCTATTGCCAAAAAAGTGGAAATATTCTGCCCAGCTGTGTGAAAGCCTGAAGAGGCTGCGTGGCTCGTGGCGGCCACGCTACCCATCAGGGACCATGATTTTATTTCATTTGTTTATTTAATAGCAGGAGTAACTTTATGAAGGCAGTGGAGAGCCCGTGAGCAGCCGTGCTGTCTAATGGTCATTCTGCGTGTAATTCTGCGACTGGGAGCTGGGCTTCCACTGCGACAGTCAGCTGGGTGCTCGTACAGAGTAGTTAAAGCACTGGATCAAAGTGTACTCTAGGAATTCCAGTAAAATGATACTTACAAAGCCAGAGAGAAGTCTTCAAACCCAGTGGAGTTGCAAAGGAGACCAGAATCCTCCTAGAGTTTAAGAATGAAGCTCAGAGGCTCTAGCGCCTCTCAGGAAAAAAAAGTCTTTGGTTTCTAAAGGAGATTAGAAACCACCACGCCCCACATCGGGTTTGAGTCTTTCTACTCTGTCCCTTACAGATGATCTGAAACCCTTTTCTGACTTTTAGCCCTTAACTTTATTTTGCTCTCCTTAACTTTGCTAACTCATGTTAAATTATTTTACATACTGCATCCTCTTGCAGCCATCTGCCAGTGGTACCAAAAGCAAATTAACAGCGCTCGTGTCAACTCAGCTCAGCTCAGTTAAATCCACATTCCTTGAGCACAGTCTGTGCCAAGCCCACAGAACTCTCAGGAATTAAAAGTGGAGAAGATGGGAATTCTGCCACCCAGGAGAGGACGGGAGAGCAGACGCCCGCAGCGCTGAGATCTGTCAGCTTGCTGTCACTCCGATTAGTGGCTTCTTCCCTGTTTTTAAAATCTTTCCCAGTGGGGCAAGGCCTTCTTTTTGAACTCTAAAATATTTCAGCGAACTGCCGGCTTTTTTATTTATTTGTATACTTCTGCTTCCATTTGATTTTGCAAAATACTCATCGATAAGCCCCTTGCTATACATGTGGGAATTCTAGATTCTTTGGCTCCATGTACACTTCTTTGCAGGTTTCCCACACGCATGTGCAGGCACACCCATGCACACACACACACGCATGCCCCCTCTTGCACACACTCGGCAGCAGCTTCGAGTCACTTACCTCTTGCTCCCTTAAGCAGAACGGGTCTGAAACGAGATAGCGATCGCCTCCGCCCTGCCTCCCCCTGTACCCTGCACCAGCTCTGCCGTGTGCTTCTCAGGATGGAGGCGACCTTCCCTCCAGGGCTGGCTGAGCGCAGGGCCAGGGTGGCACTGTGGTGGAAGAACAGAGGGAGAATTGGAGAGGAAAAGGTGGAGAGGAGAGTGAGGAGACACGTTAGTGAGGAAAGACCAGGCCAAGCGCTGCGCGCACAGTGAGGGGCACGCTGAGCCGGGCTGTCGTATGTGATGAGCAAATCGTGTTCCTCATTGTTTTAACCTGGTCATCTCGTGTCCAAGCCCTTAATTTCCTCTCTCATGGGCCCAGTTTCCTACTAACTTCTGGAAACGAAAACTCGCCACCCATTTCAGAGGTAGAGCAGGTGCACGTGACCGGGTTCCATGCGTGGGCCATGCTTGGACAGTGGCCTTTGGACTCCAGAACCAGGGGAGGCTTTGGCGAGCCAGCCAGGAGAGGCAGCGCGTCCTCCAGCCATGGAGCCAGGCAAAGGCGTGGCCAGAGGCTGCGCTGCGTTGCCACCCACCTGTTGTCTCAGGAGCACCACTTTCCCTTCCCGAGAGAAAAGTGCTACTTTATATCGTCAGTGCCCTCCTCTGGGGCCCAGCAGCCCGTGTCTTAGGGAAAGTGAGCGGGAGTGGGAACGGCAGACTGTGTGGTCAGTGCTTTCAGCTGGCCATGACATCATCCGGCCCCTCTCTAAGAGGATTTTCAGCAGGCTTGGCTTCGTTATTAAAATAGTAATTAATTTTTTCCTCTTCACAAAACCCGGGGACCTTCAAATGGAGGCCTCAGGGGTGAGGGGCAAGCTCCTTTTGAAAGTGGCCTTTCTGGAAACCATAATTGGCTCTCCCACCCTTACAGTACACATGCTCCCCAGTAAATGTGATTAAAGAGCCACACAAAAACCCCCTTGCAGAAAATTAATTCAGTTTCCAGAATAAAAAGTTTGATAAAGTTGTGCGATGCCCCAATGACAACACATAATAGAAGGGTAGAGTTTTATCCCCTTGAAGGATAAATGAGCGGCCAGAAAGGTCTGCAAGTTCCCAGAGTAAAAACATCTGCTACAGCTAATTCACTTCAGCATTTGATTGTAAAATTCCTTAGCCAGCTCTGGCAGCAGTGGCTTCAAACCCACTGCGAGCAAGGGTGGCCTCACAGGTCAGGTGCTGGCTGTCCCCCAGGCACCCCCCAGGCTGTGCTGGGTGCCCCGTAGTTCCCCCGGGCTGGCTGGTGCTGGGTGTCCCTTAGTACCTCCCCAGGCTGGCTCTCCTGGCTGTCCCCTCAGGGCCCCCGGGCTGGCTGAGATGCCTCCCCCCAGGGCCCAGGGCCCAGGGTCTGCTGGGCTTCCTTCGGTCTTTCTGGCTGTTTGCTAGGAGGTCACCTTCCTTCCTGCTCCAGGGAGGAATTCCCGTGGCAGGCGCCTGGCTGCTCAGTCCCCAGCTTTCTGCTCTAAGAATGAAGATGAAGGGGGTCTCCGTCGTGGCCAGCCAGGGGTAAAATGAGACAATAGACAAAGTCACCAACCAGCAGATGATCCATAGCTGTGGGACTCTTCCCCTTCAGATGCTCAGTGTTGAGATGGGGAGGCCCCTGGGGACGGGGCCTTTGCCTTGAGCCCGCCAAAAGAAGCCCTGTTTCTCAAGTTGTCCCCCAGGGATGGCTCTCAGGGGCACCTGCTGGGCTCGGCGGGCAGTGGAGGTGGGGGTCCCAGGTGAGGGAGCCCTGGGGACACACCAGCTAGCCTCCCCCTGCTCCAGGCCTTGCTTCACCAGCGTGTGGGAGAAGCAAGAAGCATGCAGTTCCCACGCCCGTGCTCCAGGTCAGGCCCTCCTGCCTCCCCCCCGCCCTGCTCGGGACGGCCACCCCTTCCCCGGCCGGTGCCCGCCCCAGTGGGCAGGGTAATTGGGGGCACTGATCCGACCAGGCCGGCGGCCGCGCGGCTCGCTGGGCCGTTCCCACGCCTCACCTACCCTGGCCTGGCTCAGACGGGTCCGCTTCTGCAGGACCAGCGCACCCTGCCCGCCGCCCCCGGCCGTGCCCAGCCTCTGCGCTGTGGCTCCCACCGCCCTGGCCAGCAGGCGTGGACGGCCGGGGTCCTGTGCAGTGCCCAGGGAGCCGCAGCTGCCCCAGGGGCCCGGGCGAGCCCACGCCCCGCGGAGGCCCAGGGATGCTTCGCTTCCCAGCTGCGGACGTCATGCCTGGGGGCTGGACGCAGGCCATGCGACAGGCCATGCAATGGGCCACGCTGGGCCCCAGGCGCTGGCCTGTCCACCATGAGGGCTGCTGAGCGCCTCGCGGGAGGCTTCAGAGAAGTGACCCCCACAGTCCTTCTCCAGCAGGACCCTTGAGGCAGACGGTCCAGCCGCCTCACCTGGAGATGACGGCCATGTGCCGGCCGATCAGTGTGCCACGACGCAGTGGGCCAGGCACCGCCCTCACGGCCTGAGCAGGTGTGGGGTGCGCCCGGGGCAGCGGGAGGTCTAGGGTGACCGGAAGGTGCCAGGCGGACACACAGTGGGGCGTGGTGCTTGTCCGCTTCAGCTTCCACGGGCACGTGGGGCCTGACCCTCAGCCAGGCTGACACCCGGGGGCCCCCAGGACCTGGTGGAAGGGGCCATGCTGACGGCCCACTTGGAGCAGCCACAGGGCGGTGGGCCTGGGCACCGAGCCAGAGTGGACCAGGGGCAAAGGGAAAATCCAGCCCGGGGTGGCTCCTTGCTAGCCAGCCTGCTGTGCATGTGAGCACGCGCCCCAGAAATACAGGGAAGGGGGCGCCCAACGGACCGGCCGGCTCGCAGGGTCCTCCTTTCAGAGGCGAGGAGGTGGGGCTCCGAATTCTTCCCGGGGAAGAAAAGGACACTTATTGGAGGTGGCATTTGCATAAATCCTCCCTCCACCTATCCTTTTAAAAAATATGGTGGTAACATATACATCTATAATCATGTAATTTGACATTTTACCTATTGTTACGCGCACAATTCAATGGTTTTAATTCCATTATGCAAGTATCACAACCATCCACTACTAAGATTTTTGACCGTTCAGTACAGACCTCAGCACTAACTCCCTTTAAGCACTAACCCCCTCCCACATTTCTCACAACGTCAGGTAACTGCTGGTCTACATCTCTCTCTATGACTTTGCTTGTTCTAGCTATTTCATGTAAGTGGATTCATGCAACATTTATCCTTTTGCCTCCGACCGCTTTTACTTGGCATGATGACGTCATGGTTTTTCCGTGCTGTAGCTCCTGGCAGAACCGCATTCCTGTTAGTGGCTGACATTTTTGTTGTATGGTTTGTCCATTCCTCTGTTGGTAGACAGTTGAGTTGGTTCCACCTTTTGGCTTTTGAGAATAATGCTGCTGTGAACGTAGGTATACAAATGTTTGAGTCCCTGTTTTCAACTTTTGGGGGATATGTATCTCTAAGTGGAATTGCATGTCGAAAGGTAATTCTATGTTTAACTTTTGGAGGAAGAAACTGTTTTCCAAAATGGCTGCACCATTTTACATTCCCACCAGCAGTGGATGAGGGTTTCAGTTTCTCCACATCCTTGCCAACATTTGCTCTTTTATGATTTTCAGTAATAGCCCTAAAAGTGGGTGTAAAGTGATATCACATTATAGCTTCACTTCGTATCTCCTTAACTACTTTTGGTCAGGAGCATCTTGTCAGGCTTACTGGTCACTTACTTCTTTGGAGAAATGTCTACTCAGGTCCTTTGCCCATTTTTAGTTGAGTTGTCTTCTTATCTAATTATGAAAGTTTATGAAAAATTTCAAACCTACAATACACTCAGAAGAATTGTAAACACTACCATGAACACGTGACTACACTTGTTTTATCCATCTGTCCATCTGTCCATCTGTCTGTTTAACTGCTGATCCACAAGAATCCATCACATGACTTGCTGCCTCTCCAAGTTGATTGCAGACATCAGTGGACTTCCCCTGGTCAGCACACAATGAACTAGCGTTACTATCTGATTGCATCCCTTCTTTCCATGTCAAATTTACATACAACGAAATGCACAAATCCCAAGTGAAACTTCGCTGAGCTTTTTGTTTTTTTCCTTTGGCACTTTAATTTTATTTGGCATTACTTTTTTTGGATTGAAAACATATTTATTTGCCTTCTTTGATCTTTTTTGACTTTAAAAAAAAGATTTTTCACAGAAGTTGTGAACTTACAAAACACTCATACATATATGTAGAATTCTCATACAGCAAAACTTTACCAATACACCATACTGTTGTGGAACATTTGTTACAGATTATGAGATAATATCATCAGACTGTTATACTAACTATAGTCCATAGTGTACATTTGGCATATTTTTCCATACCCCACTATTATTAACAGTACATCTGTAGCATTGATGCAAGAATATTAGAGTATTGCTATTAACTATAGTCCATAGGTTACATTAATTGTATTTTTTCCCATGCTTCTTCACATTCCCACCATCCTGCAATAGTGACTTATATCTCCTCTAGTTCACAGAAGGACATTCCTGCATTTGTAACATTAACCACAATTCTCATCCACCTCTTCGTTTATTGTGTTATTCAGTCCCTAGATTATTCTTTAGCATTTTTTCAATTGACATTTACTTCCCTAGACTACCCTTCTCAGCCACTATCCCATTTATAAACCAGCTGCTACTCACTATAATGTGTTACCCTCAACTCTACCCATTTCCACATGTTTACAGTCAAGTTAATTAAAATTTTTACATTTATTTAGCATGAGTACTCCTTTGCAGTCTTTCTCTTATCTTATAATAATCTATACTCTAGGTTTTAATCCTATGCGTTTATTTTTTGTGTTTAGTTCATATTAGTGAGACAATGCAATATTTGTCCTTTTGCGTCTGGCGTATTTCACTTAGCATAATGCCTTCAAGATTCATCCATGTTATCATATGTGTCCCAATTTCAATTTTTCTTGCTGCAACATAGTATTCCATTGTACGTATATACCACATTTTGTTTATCCATTCATTAGTTGATGGACACTTGCGCTGTTCCATCTTTTGGCAATTGTGAACAAAGCTGCTATGAACATCGATGTGCAGATGTCTGTGTCATAGTTTTTAGTTCTTCTGGATATATTTCCAGTAGAGGAATTGCTGGGTCATAGGGCAGTTCTATATTTAACTTCCTGTGGACTGCCGAAAACTTCACTATTCTACACTCCCACCAACAGTGAAGGAGTGTTCCTATTTCTCCACTCTTCCCCAGCACTTACTGTTTTCTGTTTTTTTAAGAATAATGATCATTCTACATGGTGTGAGATGATATCTGATTGTCATTTTGATTTGCATTTCCCTAATAGCTAGTGATATTGAACATTTCTTCAAGTGCATTTTGGCCATTTGTATTTCCTCCTTGGAGAAATAGCTATTTAAGTCTTTTGGCCGTTTTTAAATTGGATTGCTTGTTCTTTTATTGTTACATTGTATGATTTCTTTATATTAATAGAATGGAAATCAAACCCTCATTGGATGTGGTTTCCACATATTTTCTGCCAGTGAGTGGGCTGCCTTTTCACCTTCTTGACAAAGTTCTTTGATGAAGAATAGTGTTTAAGTTTGAGAAGGTCCCATTTATCCGTGTTTTCTTTCATTGCTCATGCTTTTGGTGTAAGGTTTGAGAATGTACCACCCATCACCAGGTCTTGAAGATGTTTTCCTATATTTTTTTCTAGAAGATTTATGGTTCTAGCTTTTATATTTAGGTCTTTGATTAATTTTGAGTTAATTTTTGTGCAAGGTGTGAGATAGTGGTCCTCTTTCTTTCTTTCAGATATGGATATCCAGTTCTCCCAGTACCATTTGTTGAATAAACCTTACCTGGGTGAGTTTGACAGTCTTGTCAAAAATCACTTGACCATAGAGGTGAGGGTCTATTTCTCAACCAGTTTGGTTCCATTGGTCTATGTGTCTGTCTTTATGCCTGTACCATGCTGTTTTTACCACTGTAGCTAGTAATACGATTTAAGTAGAAGTAAGAGTCCTTCAACTTTGCTTTTCCTTTTTAAGATGTTTATGGCTATTTTGGTCTGCTTATCCTTCCAAATAAATTTGGTAATTGTGTTTTCCAGTTGTTTAAAAAGTGCCAGTCATGAATATAGGGTATATAGGTATGTTCGGATGTTCGTTGCGTATTTACACAGTGAGATTCACGTGACAACTGAAGGAGTGTTGAGTTCCCATCCTGGGGAGCTCTGCCGTATTCCTCCATGGAACAGCAACAACCCCCAAGTGCAAAGGCAATAGCCAATGAAGAAGGATGGTCCAAGGATGGACACTTAATACTGATGACTATGCTTATGAGCCTGTTGCACCTGAAATTTCAACTGGGCCTTGTGTTGCAGGGTGCCTAAGTGTTACTGCCTGAAAGCCTCCATGTTGCTCAAATGTGGCCACTCTCTAAGCCAAACTCAGCAAGTAAATGCATTACCCCACCACCCGCAGCATGGGACATGACTCCTGGGGATGAGCTTCCCTGGCACTGAGGGATTACTACCAAGCTCTGGCTGGTGATGCAACTAGAAAAAGACCTTGAATAAAAGAGGGAAATGGTAAAGACAAATGAGTTTATAGGGCTAAGAGACTTCAAAATGAGTCAGGAGGTCATTAGAGGGATCGTGCTTATGCATGTCTCAGCAGGATCTCAGGACAACCAAAGTAGATACCACCTCACATAGTGGTGCTCCTGAGGGCTGCAGAGACACCCAGATCCTATGGTCATGGCAGATGGGTCCGGAGTTGGTGCCTTGCCAGTGGGCCTTACTTTGGAATTTGTGCTTCTGAGTATGATAGAGTTGGACTCAGATGTGACTTCTCTACACATGCCACTGCTGTCCCTTTCATTTTATGGTTGGTGCTGGGGTTGGTATATGCCCAGGAGACTTGAGTCTCCGGGCTGTACATGTGCCAGTGGGAACTTGAGCCTCAGCAATGTTGCAGCACCTACTGTCCTTTTCATTGGACTTACCCAGGTCAGTGACAGGGAAGTGAGGATGGACAACCACCACACCAAGGAATTGAGAGGGTGCTATAGCTGTGGGCATGAGAGTCTCATCCATCAGCTGTGTGGGATCGAAGCCCCCTCTCAATTGAGAGGTGGAGTGGGCATCGCCACCCCAGTGTCCTCAGGATGGAGGAATAAAATATGGAAGAGTGTGGGCTTACTGGTATTCTACTATAGAACTATTGTGACTCTAACAATGGAAGAAATTATATCACCGATGTGGAGCCAGTTGCCATGGGAGTTGCTGAAGGCAGAAAGAGGGAAAAGAAAGTGTGATATGTGGACATTTTTAGGCCTTGGAGTTGTTCTGAATAATGTTGCAGAAACAGATGCAGGACATTATATATCCTGCCATAACCCACTGAAAGAACTGGGGGAGAGTGTAAATTGCAACGTAAACTATAATCCATACTGTATAGCAGTGCTCCAAAATGTATTAATCAATTGCAATGAATGTACCACACTAATGAAAGAAGTTGTTGATGTGGGAAAAGTAGGGGGTATAGGGAGAGGGGCATATGGGAAACTCCTATATTTTTTAATGTAACATTTTGCATGATCTATGTATCTCTTAAAATAAATAAATAAATAAAAGCCAATGGAATTTTTATTGGCTTTGCATTGAATCTGTAGATTAATTTGTATAGAATTGACATCTTAATGATATTTAGTCTTCCAATCCATGAGCATGGAATGTTCTTCCAATTATTTAGATCTTTTAAAATTTCTTTTAGCAATGCACTGCAGTTTTCTGAATATGAGAGCTTTATATCCTTGGTTAAGTTTATTCCTAAATATTTTATTCTTTTAGTGCTATTATAAATGGAATTGTTATCCTGACTTCCTTCTCAGATTGAGCACTACTAGTCTATAGAAACACTGCTGATTTTTGCTTATTGATCTTGTCTCCTGACACTCTACTGAAATCTTTTATTAGTTCTAGCAGCGGCTTTGTTGTAGAGTTTTTGGGACTTTGTAGGTATAGGATTATATCATCTACAAATAGCAAATGTTTTACTTCTTCCTTTCTGACTTGGATGCCTTTTATTTCTTCATCTTGCCTGATTGCTCTAGCTAGAACATCTAGCACTTTATTGTACAACAGTGGTGACAGTGGTGACCCTGATCTTAATGGGAAAGCTTTCAGTATTTCACCATTGAGTACATTATGAATTGTGAGTTTTTCATGTATGGCCTTTATTATGTCCATAAAATTTCCTTCAATTCTTATCTTTTGTATTTTTTTATAAAGAAAGTATGCTGTATTTTGTCAAATGTCTTTTCTGCATCAATTGATAAGATAATGTGATTTTTCTTCTTTTATTAATGTGGTGCATTACACTGATTGACTTTCTTGTGTTGAACAACTCTTGCATGCCTGGTATAAAACCCACTTGATCATGTTTAATAATTCTTTTAATGTGTTGTTGGATTTGATTAGCAAGTATTTTGTTGAGAATTTTTGCATCTGTATTCATTAGGGAAATGGGTCTGTAATTCTCTTTTTTCATAATATCTTTACCTGGCTTTGGTATTAGGGTGATATTGGCTTCATAGAATGAGCTTGGTTGCATTCCTTCTTGTTCAATATTTTGGAGGAGCTTGAGTAAGACTGGTATTAAATCTTCTTTGAATGGTTGGTAGAACGCACCTATGAAACCATCTGGTCCTGGGCTTTTCATTTTGGGGAGTTTGATGAGTTTTTCAATCTCTTTACTTGTGATTGGTTTGTTGAGGTCTTCTGTTTTCTTCTAGGGTCAGTGTAGGTTGTTTGTACTTTCCTAGTAATTTTTCCATTTCATCTGCATTGCTAGTTTGTTGGCATACAGTTTTTCATAGCATCCTTTTATGAACTCTTTTATTTCTGTGGGGCAGTAATAATGCACCTGTTTTCATTTTTTATTTTATTTTCCTTTTCCATCTTCTCTCTTTTTTTCTTTGTCAGTCTAGCTAAGAATTTGTCAATTTTGTTAATCTTTTTGAAGACCCAACCTTTGGTTTTGTTAATTCTATTGTTTCTTTTTGTTCTCAATTTCATTTATTTCTGCTCTGATATTTGTTATTTCATTTCTTCTGCTTGCTTTTGGAATAGTTTGCTGTTCTTTTTCTAGTTCCTCCAGCTGTGTAATTAGGTCATTGGTTTTAGCTCTTTTTTAATGTAAATATTGAAGGCTATAAATTTCCCACTCAGCACTGCCTTTGCTGCATCCCATAGTTTCTGTTATGTTGTGTTCTCATTATCATTCATCTCAAGATATTTATTGATTTCTCTCACATTTTTTCCTTTGACCCACTGATTATTTAAGAGTGTGTTGTTTAATCTCCATATATTTGTGATTTTTTTCTTTTTTCACCTCTTATTGATTCTCAACTTTATTTCATTACAATCAGAGAAAGTGCTTTGAACAATTTCTATCTTTTTGAATTTATTGAGATCTCCTTTATGACCCAAAATATGGCCTATCTTGGAGAATGATCCATGAGCACTTGAGAAGAATGTATATCTTGCTGTTTTGGGGTGCAATGTTCTGTATATATGTCTATTAGGTTTAGTTCACTTATCATATTGTTCAAGCTCTCTCTTTCTTTATTGGTTCTCTGCCCAGATGTTCTATCCAATGCTGAATTGAAGTCTCCAACTGTTATTGTAGAGATATCTATTTCTCCTGTTTTGCCAGTGTTTGCCTCATGTATCTTGGGGCATCCAGTTAGGTGCATATACACTTATGATTGTTATTTCTTCCTGATGAAGTTCCCCTTTTATTAATATATATGTATAATGTAATATATAATGCATAATATATACTATCTTATTAATATTTAATGTCCTTGTCTCTAATAACAGTTTTGCTTTTAAAGTCTTTTGCATCCAATATAAGTATAGCTACTCCAGATTTTTTTTTGTTTTGTTTTGGTTACTGCATGTGTGCAATGTCTTTTTCCAGCCTTTCACTTTCAATCTATTAGTTTCCTTGGGTCTAAGGTGGGTCTCTTGTAGACAGCATATAGATGACTCACATTTTCTTATCCATTCTGCCAGTCTATGTCATTTGATTAGGGAGTTTAATCCATTAACATTCAATGTTATTATGGTAAAGTTATTGCAATAGTTATTATTTCATCTATTTTGACCTTTGGCCTTTATATGTTATATTTTATTTTAGCCACTCCTTTTATACTTTTAGTTTCTTTTACTGATATAATTTTCATTTCTAGACTCTCTTCCAAGCCTCTCTCTCCTTCTTTTCTTTACAGCCTGCATTCCATTTAGTATTTCCTGCAAAGCTGGCCTCTTGTTTACAGATTCTCTCAGTTCTGTTTATCCATGCTTATTTTTAAATCACCTCATTTTTGAAAGACACTCTTGCTGGATATAAAATTCTTGGCTGGCAGTTTTTCTCTTGCAGTATCTTAAATATATCATACTGCCTTCTTGCCTCCATGGTTTCTTATGAAAATTGATACTTAATCTTATTGGGTATCCCTTATGCATTGCTTTTCTCTTCTGCTCTCAGAATTCTCTTTGTCTTTGGCATTTGACATTCTGATTAGTATATGTCTTGGAGTTGGTCTATTTGAATTTATTCAGATGGGAGTACATCTTGCTTCTTGGACATGGATATCTATGCCCTTGAATAGGGTTGGAAAATTTTCTACCATTACTTCTTCAAATATTCCTTCTGCTCCTTTTTCCTTCTCTTCCCCTTCTGGGACACTCACGATATGTATGTCTGCATACCTCTTGCAGTCATTTAGTTGAGACCCAGTTCAATTTTTTCCATTGTTTTCTTCATTTGTTCTTTTCTATGTTCCCTTTCAGAGGCCATGTCTTCAAGATCATTGATCCTTTCTTCTGCCTCTCAAATCTGCTGTTATATGTCTCCAGTGAATTTTTAATTTCATTTCTTATGCCTTTCATTCCAATAAGATCTGCTATTTTTCTATGTGTGCTTTCAAATTCTTCTTTATGCTCACCCAGTATCTTCTTAATATCCTTAATCTCTTGAGCTATTCATTGAATTTATTAAGGAGATTCATTTGAGCATCTGTGATTAGTTGTCTCAAACCCTTTATGTCATCTGAAGGCTTATCTTATTCCTTTGACTGGACAATATCTTCCTGTTTCTTGGTATGGATTGTCATTTTTGTTGGTGTTTTGACATCTGGCTTACTAGATGTATTTATTCTGGGGGCAGTTTCTCTCTTTAGTTTAGGGCTTCCTGCTCTTTCTCCCTTGCTGATTGCATAGTAGGAGCTGAGGATGTAGTTGGTACTGTAATCTGTGGGGGCTCAAGCTGCCCACGTTGCCCTAGGGACCAATGAAGCTTCTCTCACCTTTCTCCTCTGCCAGGGGTAGGAAAAAATCCACAGCCATGTGTAATAATCCAAGTCATGCAGGCCTAGACTGTCTGTAGTTGCCTGGACAGACTGATGAAGCTTCACACCCCTTCCTTCCCTGTCTGGGACAGGGATGGAATTGCAAGTGTGGGCAGCAATCTATGCTGTGTGGGTCCAAAGTGACCACAGTTGCCCAGGTAGACTGATGTAGCACCAGCCACCCTCTTCCCTGCCAGGGGAAGGGGATGAACCCTTTGAAGTGCCCAACAATCTAACCCACGTGGGTCAAATGTGTCTGAAGTTGCCCTCAGAGGCTGGTGGGGGTGGATCTGCAGGCACCCAACCATTCAGTTCCCATAGGCCTAAAGTGCCTGGAAAGGCTCAGGAAACACCAGGCCCCTCCTTTCCTATTGGGGAGGGGTCCACAGTTACCCACCACTCCAGGCTGTGCAGACTGAAAGTGCCTGCTATTGCCTGGAGAGGCTGAGGAAACATAGTTCCCTCCTGTCCTACTTGGGGGTGGGGATAGAGCTGCAGGTGTCAACTATTCAGTCTGTGTGGACCACAAGCGCCTGCAGTTACCCAGAGAGGCTGGGGACATATTGCCCCTTTCTTGTCCTATTAGGGTTGGGGGTGGATCCATAGGCACCCAACAGTTAAGTTCATGCAGACCAAAAGTGCCTGCAGGTGCACTGAAAAGCTGAAGAAACACCAGCCCCCTCCTATCCTATGGCGGGGAGCAGGGGTGGAGATGGAATCACAGGCACTCAACAAACCAGTTTGTGCAGGCTGAAAGTGCCTGCAGCTGCCCAGAGAGGCCGAGGAACACAGCTCCCCTCTTATCCTACTGGACAGCCAGGGATGGAGTTATAGGTCCCCGAGTATCCAATCTGCATGGGCCAAAAGCTCCTGCAGTTGCCCAGAGGCTGAATAAACCCAGCCCCCTCCTATCTGGTGGGGCTAGAAGGGTGGAAATGGAATTGAAGACACTCACCAAACCAGTATGTGTGGGCTGAATTTGCCTGCAGCTGCCCAGAGAAGCTGAGGAGCACAACTTGTGTCCTTTCTTACTGGGTTGCAGGGATACAGCCCAGATGTTACCCAAAGAGCCTGGTGCAGGGCCCCCCAGCTTCCTCCCTGCCAGAGGGGGGAAGAGTTGCAATCTGACCTAGATGAAAAGAAGCTGATCCCTACCAGCACTGTGATTTTCAATCAGCCCAGATTCCCCTCATGCCAGTGATAGAGTTGAAACAGTGGTTACTGGCCTCTTTCTGACTTGGACAGTTTCAAACTTGAGCTGTGCTCAGGGTTATACTTTAGCCAGCCTAGTTTACTAGTTAGTAGTTGGAGTTGGTGCCCAAATGTCTCTTCCTCCCCCATTTTTGGGAAATGGAGCTTCCAACTCCAGCCATGGAATAGCTCCTGAAGTGGCTTGCACCACTAGTGGCAGATGGGCCCTGGCCTCTGTGGTGTGGAGTGCTCTGCTCTAGAATCTTCACTGCAGATGGTCAGTCTCCTCCTTCAGTTCTTCCAAAGATGTTGCAAGATGCTCTTCTGCTCTCCTGGACCACCAAACAGGTGCTTTAGATAGCTCTGGGTGATTGCTAACTGCCCTGTAGCACAAGCTCACTCTTGGAGTTCCTTACTCTGCTGCCGTCTTGCCCTTCCTCCTCCCCTGAATTTTGACAGACTCACATACTTGTGGCAACCCAAATCCTTATGGAGATGTGGGACCTGAGCGTCTTCCCTGCAGGAAGGATGAGAATACTTCGGCAAGCAGGCCTAGAGCTCAGAGAAGGGGCAGGGCTTTCCAAATAGGAGGAATGGGGCTCTGAGTGTGTGTTCATGAAATGGAGAGGCTGAGGGGTCCTCTGTTGCTGCAGTGGTGAATAGGGGGTGGTCTGGGGGGAAAGGCTTACTGGGAGCAAGACTGGAAACATTTGCAGGGCCTGGGGTCTGGAGTGGCCGTTGTCCCTCCCTCCTGTCTCGGTTTACTCAGAAAATTGCCTACACGTGCACACACCAGGGTTAGCTGATGGGCTGCTATGGGCCAGGATGAGCAGCTTGGGGGTCCCTGCCCTGCCCCTCCCCAGGCTGCCCCAGAGGCTGAGGAGGTCACTGTCTTGGCACACCTGTGTCCCGGGGGTGCCGCTTCAGGAATCTTGCCTGCATTTTGGAATGATGGACTTTTTCTTCCAGGAAGTAGGAGGCCTTTGGAGATATTGGTAAAGCAGAGCAGTGGCACCACACAGTTCTTAGGACAAGTGCCTTGCTGCCGGCCACAGTGACATTTCACACCGGACAGGTAAACACCGACGGTAGCACGATTTCCTTGGGAACAAGGTGGACTGGCCAGAAGCTGGGTCTCCCGAGCGCACCTGTCCCCGTGGCCCCCTCCGGGCCGGCATCCCTGTGGCCGTGGAGGAAGCACTGTGCCCCGTGAGCCCTGCTCAGCAAGGGGCTTTGGGCCGCTCTGGGCTCGCTCGTCCTCTGATTCGGGGCTGCCTGGCGAGGTCCATTGAGCCGGAATTTGCGGCCCAGGCTTCTGATTCGGGAACCAGAAGGATGGTATTCCTGGCGCCTCTCAGGCATGAGACGGGGCTCTTGGTGGCTTTGGCCTTCCTTTTCAGTCACGTGATGGCGGCCAGAGCCCCGAGAACACGTGATCAGTCACATGACCACAGGAAGGGCTGAGCCCGCCCCGAGAGACTCAAGGGGTGAGACACCTTCTCAGAGCCCCCAGGACACCTGCCTGCTGGCTCATCTCCACAAGCCTTGACTGAATCCCAGCCCACACCTCCCCCCATTTCTGTTGACCTTACGACTGCCCGGGGGGTGGGGGACGGGAGCTGAGGGGGCCGAGGGGGCACTGATGGCGTGAATCGCGGTGCCCACCACGAGGGGCGCTGGAGGCAGTGAATCGCAGTGCCCACCATGGGGGGCGCTGGTGGCAGTGGATCGTGGTGCCCACCACGGGGGGCGCTGGTGGCAGTGGATCATGGGTGTCCAGCACGGGGGGCGCTGGTGGCAGTGGATCATGGTGCCCACCACGGGGGGCGCTGGTGGCAGTGGATCGTGGTGTCCAGCACGGGGGGTGCTGGTGGCAGTGGATCGTGGTGTCCAGCATGGGGGGGCGCTGGTGGCAGTGGATCGCAGTGTCCACCATGAGGAGGGCAACGTCCCCCTGTGAGAAACAAGTCAACCCCGTTCCTGGGAAGTGGAAAATAGAGAAAGGAAAGAAAGTCATCCAGGTTGCACATCCTCTCTGAGAGTGTTGACCACACTTACGTCTCTGTAAACATGGGCATCCTTCCCCAGGTGTCGTCAGCTCAGAGGGGAAAGTCATGAAACGTCCACCAGGATTGCTTTACAAACTGCCTGTTCTATCTCCTAAGAGGAGAAGGGGAAAAATCCACCAGAAGTCCTACTGTTTCCCTCCCTCAGGGAACCCTGAGCAAACGCTCTATTGCTTACCATGGGTGCCTCCTCTCTGAAATCGTTGTTGCTATGTAATTGAGGAGGACACGCCGCTTTGTGCCCACTTGGACGAAATGATTCCTCGCCATCATCTTGAGAGTCCTCTGGGCCTGTGTTAGGGGGAGAGCCCACGAGATCCCAGGCGAGATGCAGGTTTCTGCCTTCTCCTCGCTCTGCTTCTGGCTGATTGGACTTCTCCAGAGTTAGGGGAGGTTTAGGCTCCACTTCACAGTTGGCGGCATCAACCGGGCGCCTGCTCTCAGAAGCCCTGAGCACCTGGCATTTGGGAGGCGCTAGAAAGTCAGATCAACCTGCGAGAACCCCCTTTCCAGTTGTCCAGAGTCCATTCTGGACACTGTTCCACAGCGTGGCCATAGCACCTTGCCTCAGGGCGTGGAGCCCCATTCACTGCTCCCTGAAAGTTCTGTGAATCTGCTGCTCCATCTCAGTGAGGGTTGAAATTATGCAATCCAAGGGTTTCTGCAGAACACATTTTGTGTGGTTTTTCTCTCACTTCAGAGGCAGAGCAACTTTGGGTCAAACTTCCTGGGTGCAAAGGCCAGTGTCTCCCTGCCCAGCCGTGTGACCTCGTCCCACGGTTCACGTGGCTGTGCTGGCCTCCTGCAGCCGAGGGGCGGGGGCCAGGTGTGAAAGCCTGTGTAGAAAGGTGCCTGGCACACAGCAGACACTTAATTAGTGCGACTCATTATTTTAATTTACTATTATTACTTAGCTACGATTACTCAAGCCTCCCAAGTTAAAACTGAACATTCGTAAGCTTAAAAATGCAGCGTGCAAAATAATTTTTTTACGTATTCTAATTTTTCACTCCTTTTATTGAAAAAAGACGTTAACCGAGTTCATGCAAGATCTTTATTCCTGCCGTGAGCTCGGAGACCAGCACAATTTGCCCCCTGTAAGGCCTCCTTCTCCAGCGGCCCCTAATCGGTCCCTCCCAGGTACAGGAGGCCAACGGTTCAATTACTCGTGGGGAGAGATGAAAGGGCAGGAAATGGCTGTCAGGGCCCCAAGGAAATATTTGCAGAGAAAGGAGCACAACAGCAAATAAAGTGCTAATTAATGTCCAATTCCAGCGCTGCTAAACGGACCACAGTGGTCGCAGCGACTGGCCTTCCTCGCTGTGCGCAGGGGTCTTCCCGAATTAGCAGAGTTGGGGAGCACGTGGGGGGCTGAGGGCGACTCCGGGAAGGAGTTCTCAGGCCCCTGGCCTTTTAGGGGGGCTCCCCCCCCACCCAGGTGGGCTGCTCCCCTGAATGCGTCAGGCTCCAGGCTGGCTGGGAAAGCGCCTCCAGGGCCCGGAGGCCCCTCCTGGCTGCCCGCTTCCCTGGACTTGTAAAAGCTGGGGGTACCTGCTTTTTTCTTCTGCTCTCGGGTGCTCTTCAGGGCGCGTGGAGGCCAGGGTGAGTGGGGTGGTGCCTGCGCAGAGAGTGGGAGGGGGCTGGGGGCCTCAGTCTTGCTGAATGCCCTTTACCCTTGGCATTCAACTGACGTGAACCAGTGCGATCAGCGCATTCCGTTCAAATACGGAGCCCGGAGGACTCAGCGCCTGGCGAGGCCGTGCAGCTCCAGCCACAGCCGAGCCTTCTGGGGTCAGGCCTTCCTCCCAGGGCCCCTGGGCCCCACTCTGTGGCCAACGAGCGTGAACTGGAGCCAAGCGGGTCCGATGCAGTCGTTACTCCAGCTGCGCTCGGCCACGGCCCGAGGGAACCTGGCGGATGATAGTTTGGGATTTGCGGGGTGGGGTGGGGGTCTGCAGGGAACGAGACTGGAAAGGTGGGCGAGGGCTGTGCGTCTCCCCTTTTTAAATGTTTAGGGAGAGCTGCCGCGCTCAGGGAGAGCTCTCGTGGCTCGTGCGATCTCAACTGGTACCACAGCTGACTGAGCGTGCTGCTCAAAGAACAAAACGAAGAGCCTCGGGTAACAAAGGATGTCACAATGATCAATTATTTCTGGTGTGTAGTATCTGAGAATCATGTCTTAAGGTAAATTCGGGAAGGGGGGCACGGTGAGTGAGTGCCAGAAATAATCATCTGACATCAGGCTTTTGTGAATCTGACCAAATGAACGTCTGAAAAAAGAATTTATGGGGAAGTCAGATTGTATGTTATTTCATGAATGCATTTCTTTTAGAATGTAAGTGACAGAAAAATTATTCATTATACCTATAATGAAACTACAAGTTTAATAGATATTGAAAATGCACACAAAAAAACTATTAAAATGACACTAGAAATATAGCTTCAATCAACAAAAGGCAAGACATTCAAAGTGAGTCCTGAAAACTTTAACAAAAACGCTTTTATTGCTGTGGATCGGGAAGGGGGGTTCTCAGATGCTCAGAGCAATTCAACGTTTGGAACTCTCTATGTGCTGCAAATCCTCTTGATAGAAAATCACGCCGTGAGAAAAGCATTTTTATGCAGGGTTTTTTTTTCATGATTTGAGCATTGCAGAGGTTTGGAAAAACAATTTAGGAATAAAATCTCAGAGCAAAGATTATTAGAGCAAACGGGATTGCTAGCTTGTTCAGAAAATCTAGTGTAGGAAAGGGTGTGCGCCCCTTTGCTTTGATGGAATGACAAGAACATTCCTCTCTCTATGAACAACTCTGAATTTTGTCCTCCCCATTTGACCTTCATCAGATCTTCGAGTTTTCATATGGAAACGTCCCTCCCCCCACGGCCAGACGGTCAGGTGGACCCCGGCTGGAATGGCAGTGCTCCTCTCTTCTTTCCTCTCTGGGGTCAGCTGCTTGAGGACGGTCCTGAGCCCGTGCTGGGCAGGGCCCGTCACTGGCCTTGAGGAAAGCAGTGAGGAGCTGGCTCCATCTCACGGCCCCTCCCAGCAGGTTGTCTGCTTTATTTTGTTTTTATAATTATTTTAAACCTAAAGCTTTTGTCCCTACCTCTCCCCTGAAGTGGTCACCATTGACTTATATGTTGCCCAAGCTGGTTGTCCATTTGCTCTCCTCACCTTGGTTTTTCAGCAGCGTTGGAGACACAGTTGATGATGCTCTCCTTCTTGAAACATTTTCTGTTCTTGGTTTCTGGTCCTTCTCAGTCCGCTTTGCTGCCTCCCCCACCCTGAGCAGACCTCAGAATGGTGGGTTCCAGGGCAGCTTCTTCCTCCCTCTTCTAGCTCTCCACCAGTGCCCCAGACCGCTTTGCACTGCCCCGTGGCTATAAACGCTCTCTCTCTCCTTCTCCATGTCCATTTCTCTTTCTCTCCCTGCCTCCCTATCTCCCTTCACACCCATCTCACTCTCTCTATCTCCATGTCCCTCTCTTTCTCTCTCTCTTTCCCCATCTCCATCTCCATGTCCATCTCTCTTTTCCTAGCTCCCTTTCCATGTCATACTTCTCTTTCTCTCCATTTCTCTCTCCAACTCCATGTCCATTTCTTTCTCACTCTATCTCCACCTGCATGTCCATCTCTCTTTTTCCTCTTTCTTTCTCTTTTCTTTCTCTCTCCATGTCCATGTCCATCTTTTTCTCTCTGTTTCCACCTCCATGTCCATTTCTCTTTTTGTCTCTTTTTCTTTCTCTCTTTCCCTCTCCTTCTCCATGTCCATCTCTCTTGTTCTATCTCTGTGTCTATGTATCACTTCACCTACCCTATCTCTTCACCAACCCCATCTCTTCACCAACCTGCCACCCGCTTCTCAGAGCTTCTCCTCTCTGACCTCCCTTCTTGTCCAGCAATGTCCTGTATGTCACCTGTTGCAACAGAAGTTTCAGGGACGTCCTGCTCAGCAGCTTTGGTGAACTTTGATTCCAGTTTGGGCTCAGTAGTACAGCTCTTGTACTTACACAAATGCTCTCTGACTTCAGACCAGTAACAAAATGTAATTTTGCCTTTTGAAGATATTCAGTGATGGCTTATGCGTAACTGACTAAATGAATTTTTAAAACAATGAGCATCACCTCTTTATTTTCTCTCTTCCGTTCCATCCTCTTCAACTTTCTTTTCACATGAAGGGCTGTGACTGCTCCCTGTGTAGTTAGTCAGAGCTCAGCTCTTTCACTGCAAGGACATTTTCACTTGGTTGTGATGCCTTCCTGCTTGGAGGCCCCCTGGGGCAGCTGGGTGAAGCCTGAACGTCCGTCCTCACAGGCCCTCCATCTCTGGGTCCTCAGATCCTCCAGCCTTGCCTCTGCTTCTTCTACCTGCCCTTCTCCTCTTCTTCCTACAGAGTTCTCACTTACTCCAGGTTCAACTCACTTTTCCCTGGGGAAGCCTCCCTGACTGCCCCAGGCACGTGGGCCCCTCTCTCCCAGCAGGGTGGGCGGGATAATGTTGGCTGGGTGTTTCGCGTTGGCCCTTACTGGTGTGTTGTTGAGGCAGGGTGTCTAGTTCTGATTCTCTTTCTAAGGAGAAAGATGGACCAGGGAATGAGTGGTCATCCTGCACCAAACGAGATCACACATTGACCATAAAAGTGATTGGGCTAAAATTTTACTTAAGAGACCTAAATTTTTCCCCATGTAGTATAATGGTATGACATTAAGTGTACATGCTTAGAACATAACAAAAGATGGGCTCACGATAAAAACGTGTGATGGTCACTCATCATCACCGTCATCGTGGTCTGGTTGAAATGACCGCGGAGGAGTTGGAAGTCCGGGCTCCCGCCCAGCTCTACCCCTTAGAGGCAGCTGTGTGGTTTCTTTGAGCTTCTGTCCTCTTATCTGTAAAACCAAGATCTTGTTGTGCCTTTCCTACAATTTGTTGGGAGGGTCAAAGGGAACGAAGCGCATGAAAGTGCTAAGACGGAAAGCTCTGGAAAATGAAAGGGAATACTTGTCACTACTCCTTTCCTGGTTTGAACGATGGTCACCTTCACTGCCCCTTTTCCCTCTGACCACGTGCCTGAAGCTCCAAGCACCTGCGTCCCCAGGGATGCCCACACCTTTCCCTACCCCAGCCTGGCAGGCACCTGCCACGTGCAGGAGAGCCACGCGCCCTATCTCAGCATTAGGGAAAAAACTGCGCCTCAGTGGGTTCCAGGCCAACTCCCTTGGTCAACCTGTCCCAGGGAAGAGCGCGGCCACGGTGTGGTCTTGCAACCTAAGGTGCTTTATTGCTTTGCCCGAGGCTACTGGTTGTCTGCACCTCTGGAGTTTCCCGGGAAATGCCGGGAGGTGCTGCCAGACCCCCTGCATGCCTGGGGCATGGGCTCTGCGGGCAGCGAGTGCCCTGGGCAGCGGGTAGCGGGCACGCAGCCCGCAGGGGAGGTCCTCTGTCCACTCCTCCACCCAGCGCTCGCGCGGACGCGCTCCAGCATCAGGTCCATCCCTCGGTCCGGGGTGCCCCCTGGGCTCCAGATCTGGTTTCCCAGCTGAGCTCCACTCCTTTCGCTCCCCTGCAGGCCTCCACCTCCCTCCCCAGCTCCCCACAAACCCCGGAGGGGATCCTTAGATAGGGCTCCGCCTCAAAATCTTCTTAGGAAGCTGTTTTAAGGTTTTACCAAGGAAAGAACAACTTTATTTCGTAAATTAATTTGGGTTTGGGTAAATAATAAATTCATTCACATCTAGATTTTCCCCAAAAGCTAGTGATGGCAGACTTCTACACAAAACACTGTAGATTTGGTCACTGCAAAGTAGTTAAATTAAACAACAAGGAAAAAATAACTCTGTTTGAAACCTGAGTTATTTTATTTGGCCCTTCTGTAAGAATCAAAATATTTAGATATTTGCTAAGTCTTCATGTCAAGGAAATTTTTTCTATTTTAATGTTTCCTTCTGGTTAAAAGTATGCTTAAGATACTGAATCTCCATATAAATTATAGAATACAGACTTGATGAGTAAACAGAAGATTAGATTTGAATTATCCATATGGAAACATAGTTTTGCTCTAATTCCCCAAACATGATGCATCAATTTTGGCAAGATCTACATACCTTAAATTTCTTGAAGAGGAATCTGGTAGTTATTTTATAGTTTTATTTGCAAAGACTATTATTATTTTTTAATTGAAAGAATAATGTTGCGCTTTGGCTTCAGCTCTTCAAAAGCAAAGTACATTTCCCTTTTCGGACACGGCTTCCCCGGCAGTCATCCTGCGGGAGCTGAGAGGTCGGGCGTACGCGGTATCACAGCACCGACCGGAACCCGCTGACTCCTGCTCTAATAAAAACCAAGCCCCAAAGAGAATTTTTGGGTCCCTTTTATACAAAGGAAATAAGAGTGGAGAGTCAATGGTCTTGCATGCAAAATGACTTTTCGTTAGTTTCTTAAGTGTTTCATCTGAGTATTAGGTTATTTCCTCCAGGTAAGCTTGACCTAACACATACCCCCCACGCTGCAGGTGAGCTTTTAGTACGAGCGCCCCACATTCCAGGGGGCTTGGCACATGTGGCTGGCATCCTCCCTGAATATCCAAAGCCTAGACAGTTTATACTTCTCAATTGGCTTTCTAGGCATATTTGTATGTAAAATAAGTTTGCATTTATGCACAGGTTATATTAATCCCACGTGTAGGCCTGCGTCTATTACTCACAGAGAACATGTTAGGAACTTCTGATGAAGCAGGCATCCTGCATTGACCTGGGACACGGCGTAGCTCAGCCTAGGAGGGCCATAAACATTTGGAGATTAAACCCGGTGGGAAGAGCACAGATTTCTCACCTGTGCTGCCTTTTGATGTTATCAGTATGGAGCTGGGAAACAAGTTTATCTAAATCTTTGAGATTGCCGTCCCCAACAACTGTGGGGCATGGTCACAGTGCAAACAGAAGCCACATACCATACGCCTAAATATTAGTCTAAATCAAGTTAAAATACTGGGAAGATCTGCTTAATCTTCCTGTTTTTCTGCTTTGACCAATATACCTTCATAATGACAAAAGAGAGAAATAAACGTAAAAATACATGACTGAAATGGCAACCTTTCAGAGATGGCTGAATTTAATTATAGTGGAGTGCAACTGGGTGTTCTGTTGATGGGACAGTGATTTTTGCATTAACAGCAAAATAAAGACAATATAATCCATAAATCATTTTATATTTAGTGCATAAACTTTTATTTTTCAGGTCTTTATTGCCACAAAATCACATTTTATTTATTTATTTATTTTTTCCTTGGTGGACAAAAATCACATTTTATGACAATCAAGATTGTCACGTAATATTTCTTCTATTGACTACGGATTTAAAGCAGGGTCAGCAGCCCTCAGGCTAGCCACCTATTTTGTAAATAGAATGTTATTGGAGCATGGCCACGTGTGTTTTAACATATCCCGTACAGCTGCCTTGGCACTAAAGGATGGACTGGAGACCTTGCCACAGAGAACGTCTGGCCCCGAACCCTAAAGTATTTATTAATGGCCACTTACAGCAAAAGTTGGCTAACCCCCGATTTAAAGGATTAAAAGATAAAATGTAATTGCATTTAGAGCATATCCAATTTTAATATCGCTTCACCAAAAATATAAAGCAAATATTAAAAGTCAAAAAAGTGCTTAAATGCAAGTATGTTTCAAAGTCATTTTTCTCTACTGTATTTTAAAATGATTAAAATAACAATTTTAATTAATTGCAAAGATTATAATGAAAAATACAAAATATGTAAATCAAAATTATTTAACATAATAAAAAGTCTGAAGGTTTAGAATTTTTGGGAAACTTTTGTTTTTAGAAATTCAATAAAATATTACTATTTCCATAAAAAGAAAGCAATAACTCCGGCAGGCAGAGTTGGTCTCGTGGCCAGTATAAGCCCCTGCTTGGCCCCGCACCGCGCCACTCCATCCCCGGGGGTGGGTCTAGAGCCTCAGTGGCAAGCAGGGTCCTCAGCAGTGGGCACTGGCCCTCGGGAGGGCAGAGTGGACGCGAGCCCCAGGGCTCCCGCCCCACGTGAGCCTCGGCATCGAGGGTCAGGCAGGTTTTGGGTGCGCAGGAGAGTGCCCGCGCCACGCGCTGGCAGCTGACAGGCTGCGTGTGTGCCAGGGCACGGGGACCCTGCGCAATCCAGTGGGCCTGCTACCCCAGGCTGCTGGGTTCTTGCCTTCAAAGTTTTATTAAGCCTGCCGGATGTTTACTGAAAAGCCATTTCTGGGTCAAAACAGTACTTTTTTATTTTATTTATTTTTATTTTATTTTTTTCTCTCCCCTTCCCCCCCGCCCCTGCCGTTGTCTGTTCTCTGTGTCCATTTGCTGTGTGTTCTTTTTTGTCCACTTCTGTTGTTGTTAGTGGCATAGGAATCTGTGTTTCTCTTTGTTGCATCATCTTGTTGTGTCAGCTCTCCGTGTATGTGGCACATTCTTGGGCAGGCTGCATTTTCTTTCGCGCTGGGAGGCTCTCCTTATGGGGTGCACTCCTTGCGCGTGCGCCTCCCCTACGCGGGGACACCCTTACGTGGCACAGCACTCCTTGCGCGCATCAGCACTGCGCATGGGCCAGCTGCACACGAGTCAAGGAGGCCCAGGGTTTGAACCGCGGACCTCCCATGTGGTAGATGGACGCCCTAACCACTGGGCCAAGTCCACTTCCCCAAACAGTACTTCCTACACTAGCGATTTCACAACGCCTTTTACTGGATTGTGTCTGGATTTGAAAAGTAAAGAGTGCTGACTTTCCTGCGGTGACCTCTGGACCTTTTCTTGTAGCCTTCCTTTTTCCGTTTCTTCATACCTAAGTGAGCAAGCAAGGGGTGGGGGGAAATACATATAACAGAGAGAAATAGCATCTGAAATTATCGATTATAATCCTGACCTCACATTTAGAGTTTTATTTCCTAGACTGAAAAACAAAAATCTAGAGGTATTTGTTTCAGACTTATTTGAGAAATCTTATCTTCACTAATCTAGGAAAATAACCCTTTGAAGAATCTTGGCAGGCTACATAATGACAGACTAGAGAAGATGTGCGTTAACAACACACAGAAATCTGCCACAATGCCGTTGAAATCAGGAATAACTAGTAAGCTAACATAGGCAACGTTAGTGAGCATGACAGGGCTGGAATTTTTTCTCAGCACAATTAACTTTGTGCCATTAAAATTTTTTCTTTGTGGAGAACTTTAACATGAAATCCTAAACTTACTAGGATAGATTGTACACAAAAAAAGACGGAGGGAGGCAGGGGGGAGGGGAGGGGGGAAGGGAGGAAGTAGGGAGAGAAAGGAAAGAAATTGGAGGCTTGTTTTCCCCACTCCTTGGTTTTTGCAGTCCCCAAGGGCAGCGGATGCCTGGCAGCCACAGCTGCCTTAGCTTGCCGTTGTCTTCCCTCTCTCCTCCCGTGGTCTCTGTCCCTTGCGCTCTTGCCGGGTCATGCTTGAGGAGCAGCAGCTCTGACCCCAGCAAGCTCCTGCCCTGGAACGCTTCGCGGTTCCCCACTGGCTCAGAACGAAGCCTCCTTCCTCAGCCTGGCCCCTAGACACCCACAGTCAGGGTTTCGCCCTCTTCTCAGCCCTTGCTCCCTTCCTGCAGTGTGTGCTTCTCTGCCGTTCTCGCTCCCACTGCAGCCCGATGCCTGGGTTTGAGTCTAGCCTTTGGGTGCTGGCTATGAGATCTCCCGCAGGTGAGACGATTTGCCAGGCTTCACTCCATCAGGGTCAAGTGGAGGGGACCGTTTCTCATTGCCGACACCACAGGGGAGCGCCAAGTATCTGTAACTGTGTTAGCACAGCACATTCAGGTTATGCTCTTCTTTCAAGGCTGGGCTGGAATGGGACACTTTAAACTTAATTTCTGACACTCCTTCCTTTATGTGAACTCAGAATGCATGGTATTGGCACCTCTTTCTGATAATCCAGTTGAATACAAGAAATGTGCTGCAACCAAGGTTTTCATTTGTTCACAGAATGAAGCACATGCTTGGGTGCTGTTTTGCGTTACCCGATTGCTGTCTTATTTGAATAGTTTATGATGGTGATGCCTTGTTTGAATCTTTCTAGTGGGTCTATATAATTCCATGTGAATTAAGAAAGGAGAAATGGAGGTAAATACAGAGCAATTCTCTGTGATGGTGAAGCTCTCGCGTCAACTTGGCCAGGTTATGATGTCTCGTTGTCTGGTCAAGCAAGCACTGTCCTGAGGTTACTGTGAGAATATTTTGTAGATTTAAGTCATCTGTCAGATGATGGCATCTATGGCTGATGACATCAACTGAGGAGACGGCCTTCAGCCGTGACAGAAGTCTCATTCCTTCAGTTGAAGGTCTGAAAGGGAGAACGGATGATTTCAGCATCAGAAGACACAGTTTCCATCTCTGCTCCCGACAGCCAGCTTCTCCCGGGGAATTCACTGAAGACCTTCATTGGAGTCTCCAGCGTGGAGCCTGTCCTGTGGAATTTGGATTTGCCCACTCCACAGTCACAGAGACAATTCCTGTAATAAAGCCTTGATCGTTTCCAAGGAGGCTTCGAAGGAAATAATGAATGTGTCATTGGAAACTGGAGGAAAGGTGATCCTTCTGTTAGAGTGGCAGGATCTTGGTGAAATTGAGTTCTGATGTCAGATAGAAGGCAGTGTTTGAAAGTGATGGATGTTTAGCTAGGAGATTTCCAAGCTAAGAGTGGAAGGTGCAGCCTGCTTTCTCCTTGCAACTTATCGTAAACTGTGAGGAGAGGGATGAGCTGAGAACTGAACTCTTAAGCACAAAGAAGCCAGAAATTGATTGGAAAATTCTGAGCCTATGGATAGTGAGCTCTGAGTCTGAGGGCAGAAATGACTTTATCAGGTACTCACTGAGTTTCTGGAAAGCAAGTTTCCAGGGAACAGGGGCCCATGTGAGGGTAAAACTGAGCTCATTTCAGAAGCCAGGCTTTGAGATGTAATTATGCAGGAAGGATCTGTGGAAAGTCCTTCTGTCTGATGGCTTGGACCCCTGTGAACTGCATGCAAAGCCTCCAGGGTTTTTGCAAAATTCGTATGAGCAGAACCTCTGCCATTCTAGACTCAAAGGGACAGAGAAAGGGTGAATTGAAGAAGGACTCAAGGATAGAACCAGGGAAGCCGAGTTATGGCATGAAATGATCTCATCCATGGAGGGTGAGCCCACCCACAGTGTGGAAAGGGCAGGTTCACCCTCATTTGGAGGGGAAAGCCATTTGCCCTGGTGCGTGGAGCGGGCAGGCCTGGCACCTCATTGTTCAGGGAGAGCACTGCCCCCCCCTGCTTCTAGAGGATGGGCCTTCCCCCCAGGGCTTGGGGAGAGCCCTTGTTCAGCCCTTGGAAGGGGTGTGGCTGCTGCTTCTTCAGGCCTGGAGGGCAGAACATCTACCCATAAGTACCTCTCAGACTCTGAAATCGAATGGAGTTTGCCCTGCAGGGTTACTGAATTGTTTGTGACAGTGGCTCCCGTTTACCTTCCAAGTTCTGCCTTCTGGAATGGGAATATGTACCCTATGCCTGTCTCTCCATTGTATGTTGGACGCAGATACCTTGTTCCCCAGGTTTGACAGGTCCACAGGATGGATAGACCACTCCCATGGCAGATTCTGATGAGCCTTTGTATTTAGCATTGTTATTGAAATGACTTAAGGCTTTTGGAATGTTGTGATGGAATGTATGTATTTTGCATGTGGAAAGAAAATGTCCTTTGTGGGTGCAGATGGTGGACTGTGGTGGTTTAAAGCTGTCTGTACCCCAGAAAAACATGTTCTTAAACTAAACCCATCCCTGTGGTGTGAGCCCATTGTAAGCAGGACCTCGGACGAGGTGACTTAGCTAAGACGTGGGCCCAGCGGATTCAGGATGGGACTTAATCCTATTACTGGAGGCCTTTCAGGGAAGCCCGCAGGGAGGGAAAAGGATACAGGGAGAAGAGGGCACAGGAGAAAGCCGGAGAAGCCAGGAGAGGCCCCATGGCTTTGCCATGAGGTGGAAAAGCCAAGGACCAAGGAGCGCCGGCAGTCAGCCCCAGAGCGCCACGTCTTCTGGGAGAAAGCGACGCCATGAGGACATTCTGACTTTGGATTTCTCCTAACCTCAAAACTGCGAGCCAATGATTTTCTACCATTTAAGCTGACCCATTGCTTGATATTTGCTTTAGCAGCCAGGAAACTAAAGCACTCTCTCAGGAACAGACGTGTATTTTCTTCATGAGGAAATGTTTTAAAAGTGATCAGATATAACTTAAAAAAAAGTTCATGGATCTAATATTCATAGAGTAAACATATTTCAATTGCTTTAATTATGTCTTTGATACTTCCCTCCCCCAACTGCAAAAAAAAAAAAAAAGAAAAAGATTTGAGAAGATTCAAAGGACTTTCCATTCAGATCGAAGGACGCTCTTTCTCGCCTGCTTCCTATTTTTCCCATGAGAGGAAGGACACGGATTTCCAGGGGCTTCCACATTCTGCTCGTGGTTATAACCCTGTGGCTGCCCAACATGCCGAACCATTAGCCAAGGCAAGACTGGGTCCCCAAGCACGCTGTCAGCCCAGGCATCTCCCTGAGGCCTGTGTCTCCCCACCTGGGACTGACGTCCCTCCTCCCAGCACATTCGCACACCGGCTCAGGAGCATCCCTTCCTCCAGCAGTGACGGCACGGGGCCGGCCCCGGTGCCAGGTTCTGCTGCGGCTGGTTCCCTAAGGCGAGCCGGGGCCACAGGGAATGGAGGAGGCGGGAAACCAGCCTCCACCTCTTCTTACTCTCACTTGTTCTGTTGTCATAATTATTCCCTCTGAGAATAGGGAAAGAGGGAAATTAGGAAGCTGATTAAAATATGAAAGCAGACACGTAAATGCCATGATTTTAAAATAAAAATAATTAGAACCAGAATGATGTTCACCTGATCTCATTTTAGCTCTGGCAGTGAAGGTATTTTCGAAAGCTTTAGTTATGAAAGAATTAAGAAAATAAATTGCATAGACAGCATTTTAAATGGTCACAGAGTTTCCGCAAGACCGTAGTAATAGTATTATAGAGATTAATTTTGTCCTGCAGTGGGAAGAGGCTAAACCGCTGAGAAATTTTAGCTAGATCTAGATTCGGTTGCTCTATTTCAGTTTTATTAATGAGAAAGCACTGTAGAATTCATTTGGAGAGTGTTATTTCTAGTACTTTGATGATTTTAGTAATGCACCCAAGGCACACTGTACATGGAGCTCAGGGTGGAAAAAGACTGGCCATCAAAGTCCCTACGAGGAGCCATGTGGACATGGCAACAGATGCCTAAATGCACCAGCGCCACCATCTGGCCCCATGACAGCCCAGCACGTCTGCCCAGTCGGACGCTCCATTAGCTAGCTGTTGACCACTGGGTGGACAGGAGTCAGGTCGCCAAAGGTGTTACGACCAATGAAGGTAGAGTATGGCCCTAGGGGGTGTGTCGGCTAGCGGCCAATGTGTGGGGCGTTGGAGGAGCTCAGGGGGCCTGGTGGTTTGCCTGCTCCTGTGCAGTGGGGAAGGGGTGAGCGTGGGACGGTCGAGCCTCCTGGAGGGGGGTTCAGATTGGCTAAGGGGACCGAAGCCTTGGGCTCTCTATAGGCATGGTTGCCATTGGTCTCTCTGACCCCAAGGCCAAGGGTTTGACCCTACTGGACCACATGGGAATGGGGCAAACTCCTCTGCTCCCACAAGGCGACTTCTGTGTAGCACCATCCTGTCACGGATGTGGGCTATCTTTTCAAAATGCCCCCAGGTCAAGCCCAAACCAGTAACTCCTAAGGGCTAAAATCTCATGCATCTGCAGCTTGTCCTTCTACAATTGGGAGGCGAAAGGCAGCAGTAGACAGAGAATGAAACGTTCTTTCAAACTCAGTGCCAAATAGAAGACAGGTCAACTGCTGTCGTTATGGTACTAATTCTGCACAGTTCACTAAATGTTCTCAGCCTGGACAGAACTAAGACGGACCTGTTCAAGTTTAGGGACAGTGCACGGCAGCCGGATGAGCTTGGCTCAGCCCTTTCACCTGTGCCTCAGACCTTGTGTTGGGTGGCACGGGGTGGGCTCGTCTCCTTTCTCAAGGTGGATGTTCGTGAACTGGGCATCCTGGGTATTTAGGAGCCACCTCCTACTTTGCAGCTGACCCTACAATTGTACGACACCTACAAAAACACCCCCAAACTTTTGTAAAGATAAACAACTTTCCAGATCTCCTAGTGGTTGTGTCTCTGATCCCTGAGTCGGTGTGCCGACTGGGGATGTTTGGGTGAGTCGCAGATGCGCTGAGTCCTCTGGGGTTATGTCTTGAGTTGCAGGAGGCTATTTTCCCTCTTCTCTTTCCTTCTCGTGCTTTCTCTTTCTTCCCCATCCTCACCCTCTGCAGAAGAAGCTAGCATTTTCCATGTGTTCAGCTTTTTAGAAAAATAAAAGGCGCTATTAATATAAATTGTTAATTAGGATTGTTATCATGATTTTGTGTTCCATGCAGATTGGACATTTGAACCTTGTACTTCATAGCAGTAGAAAGAAACCAAAGAAAACAATGTGGTTTCTCTCATAAATTATCAATGGATTTCACAGGTGTTATTACCATATGAGATGCAAATCGAGCATGTATCATGGAAAAAATAGGATACCAGTTGGTGTTAACCAGATAATCACAGGAAGCCAGGATCCATACGAATGTTCTTTTGTAAGGCAGTGGACTACTGTGTGCCACAGTGCTGTTGGTGAGGAGCATGGCTCTGTGAATCGGGGATCCAGGCGTACCCCACTGGTTAGCACACACCTTCATGGATCTCTGGACTTATCAATACTGCATTGCCACATAGTATCTCATCTTTACATGCGTAAGCCTTTTTTTCTACTGGATCAACTACTTTTAAAATCAGCTTTATTGAGTTATAATTGATATTCACCAAACTACACATATTTAAAGTCTATAATTTGTTAAGTTTTGACGTGTATATCTGTGACGCCACCACCAAAATTAAGATAATGGACATACCCACTGCATCTAAAAGTTTCCTTGGTTCCTTTGTAATCCTTCCATCCCCACTCCCCCCTTGACCTCAGGCAACCGTTAATCTAACCATACATCAGTCTGCATTTCCTAGAAGTCTACATAAATGGAATCATAAAGTTTGTACTCTTTTTTTTTTTTTTTTTGCAGAGGGGGAGAGGTGTTTCCATCTTCCTTTACTCAGCAACATTATTTTATGAATAATTAATGTTGTATCTTGCATAGCAAGAGCTCATTCATTTTTATTGTTGAATAAGATTCCTTTATATGGCCATAAGTTTGTTTATCCATTCATTTATGGACATTTGCTTTCAGATTTTGGCTATTACAAATAAAGATGAGATTGATATTTGTGTACAAGTCCTTACGTGGGCTACATTTTCATTTCTCTCTGGAAGATACTTAGGACTGGAAAGCCTAGATCAGATAGTAGCTGCATGTCTGGTTTTTTAAGTCTTTGCCAAGCAATTTCCCATAGTGGTTTCTCCATTTTACATTCCCACGAGCAGGGAATGAGAGTCCCAGGTCCTCCCCTTGGTATGGCCAGTCATTTTATTCTAACCATTCTAGACGTGTGTGGTTGTACCTCATTGTGGAGAGAATTTGCTTTTCCCTAATAATCAATGATGTTAAACATATGCTATTTGTAATTTTTTTTGGTGAAATATCGCTTAAATCTCTTAGCCATTTTAAACGTTGGGGGCTTTTTTCTTAATATTGAGTTTTGAGAGTTCTTTATTATCTGATACAAGTCTGTATTAGATATTTGATGTGAAATTATGTCCTCAGAGTCTGTGGTTTGTCTTTTGTTTTCTTGAAAGTCTGTGCTAAAGAGAAGAAATTTTGAATTTCTATTAAATTGTTCTTTTAGGAATTGTGCTTTTGATATCCTACGTCAGATATCTTTGTCTAACCCCAGGTTGCAAAGGTTTTCACACAGAAGTTTTATAGGTTTAGGGTTTATACCCTTGTTAGTATTTAGAGTGTATTATGCAGGGTTCTGGAGTGTCACACAGAATGGACCCAGAGTGAGCAGTGGAGTACCTGGCACGGGCTTGAGCATCTCGTGTGGGCTCCGAGCATCTCATGTGGGCTCTGAGCATCTTGAGTGGGCTTGTGGATGTCGTGTGGGCTCGAAGGATCTTGTGTGGGCTCCGAGCATCTCGTGTGGGCTCTGAACATCTCATGTGGGCTCTGAGCATCTCATGTGGGCTCTGAACATCACGTGTGGGCTCCGAGCATCTCATGTGGGCTCCGAGCATTTTGTGTGGGCTCTGAACATCTTGTGTGGGCTCTGAACATCGCGTGTGGGCTCCGAGCATCTCGCGTGGGCTCTGAACATCTTGTGTGGGCTCTGAACATCGCGTGTGGGCTCCGAGCATCTCATGTGGGCTCCGAGCATCTCGTGTGGGCTCTGAACATCGTGTGTGGGCTCCGAGCATCTCGTGTGGGGTCTGAACATCTTGTGTGGGTTCTGAACATCGCGTGTGGGCTCCGAGCATCTTGTGTGGGCTCTGTGGTTTGGCGTAAGCTGCAGAATCAGGATGGGGCTTCAGTGCACAGGCTTCGGGCATTGGTCTTAGAGGCTAAGTGGACTCTCCATAGGAGCAGAATTGTGAAGAACTTGGAAGAGAAGGAGATTCCAGAGACACTGGCTGAGCGTGAAGACTTCCCTTGCATGGATTCCTGTGGGATCTCACCTCCTTAGGACCACTCCTGAGCTGCGCATTGGTGCTGTGGGCTCTAATGTGTGTGTAGAAGGACCCCACATGCCTGATGGGTGGTATTGGTTTTCTTAGGGTAAAATTGAGATAAATGGCTGGCAAAGCTTAGATCCATAAAACATTATTCTTGGGGCGACCTAATGTTTATTTATTTATGCTTAAATTAAGTGACTTTGTAAATTGAATACAGCTTTGTTTTTGTAAGTTGAACCTAATGACTTGTAGCTAACCATTGTTTCACCTTTGGAAAGTCCCACCTTAAAGCACCTCTTGCTGTGATGTTGTTGACCAGTTGTCTAAAGTTAGGGGACAGCAAGGGGGAGCTTTCTTTCTCTGGTATCAAGTGCTGTTGGGGATATGGGCATAATGGCATGCTCATGAAGTTTGGAAGCATGACTTGACATAGTCTTTAAAAAATGCACTGCACCAGATATACAATGTTTTGGGCAATAAGTTCCAAGACAAGGGGAGGTGCTTTTCAGTGTCTGCAGCATGAGGGTGTTGGGGTATAGTCCATCCTAACCCGGGCCGGCCTCTGGGTCTTCTCACTCCAGAGCCAGTGCTCACACTTAAACGTAGGCCCACGTGGGTCCTGGGTGCTCACGGCCATTGGCTTTAAAGAACTCCTTGGGGTGGATCGAGCTTTGCTCCCAGGTCCTCTGATTCCCAGCCTCCTGTGGTGTGGGTGGGAGAGGGTGAGGTGGTCCTGGGGAGCTGGGTGATGGAGGACGAGGACCCCTTTCTCCAGAGCTGACTGTTGCCCTTTGGTGACCTTCACCTGCCCCAGGAGAGTCCTGGGGTGGCATCGCTGGAGTCCCCATCTCCTGCCATCTGGCATATGAATTGGGGGCATCTGGTGCTGGAGAAAGCTCTCTCATTGATGCTTGACTTATTTTACTTCATCCTGCGAGTTTTCAGATGGATTTGTAAGACTCTGAACACCTTTGTGGGAGTCATCAAGCACAGCGACCCCCATTCCAAGAAGTTAGATGGAAGATGCCATTGCAGGAGTGCTCAACCACAGAGGCCCAGCCGCCACCCCAAGGGCTGTGTGTTCCCCGAGGAACGTGGAGTGTTGCAAGCACCTCCTGTTTGCCATGGGGCTCCCCCGTGACCTTCCTGGGTCCCCGTCTTGTCTGCTGTGTTTGGCTCTGTGCCTTCTGCTCTGCCTTTGCCACCCACAAGCCTCAGGTTTTATTATTGCTATAAAAGTGCTTTATCCTAATGTTTCAGAGTAGAAAGAAAAGATACTGGAACTTAATGGCACAAGTCAGAGCAAACACATCCAAGACGCAAAGTACTCTGAAATTCACATTTTGATGCTTTCCTGGAGAATTTTCTTGGCCTCCCACCATGCTTTGGTTTTTCTGCTTTTTGTGTTGTAGAATCTACTAACACTAATTTAAAACTGAAAAATTTGAACTTTATCAAATGAAATGCAAACTCAAAACAATTAGATAAAGTAAGTAAATAACATTAGTTTCTTACTTTTCATTATGAAAGAAATGCAACAAATTTATGGGAAAATTTGAAAAGGTTTCTAAATAATCCCAACCAGAACCTGGTTTAATAACTCTTATCTCTTTTCAATCCTTACCCATACACACATTTGCATAGTCTAGTTGATTATTAAAATAAATTTTTTATTCTATAGTTTTGCCCAATATTAATGAAGACATTTTTAATAGTCTAAATGATTATACTTTCTAATTATTGCAGAATATTTCAACAAATAGATTCACAATGATTTCCCTAACATTCACTGTTCTTGAATTTTCCCATTGTAGCTAAAACTGCTATAATCAGTTTCATTCTTTTAGCAAACTATTTTCTTGATAAAGCCTCTAGAGAGGAATTACAGGGTAAAAGAATACAAACATCTATAAGCCTTTTTTTTATTTGTAATGAGAGGAAAGATAAATTTGAGGTAGCAATTGCACCTTGATCTTAAAAAGATATATTTATTTAAAGAGTATAGATATGACTTTATTTTCCATAATATACTGCACATCTACTAAATGCAAGGGTTTGTACCTCGCTGTGCATAGCACATGGTGAGGGCAAAAAGACAGTCCGACATGGGTCCTTTTTACATAGCTTTCGGTCTGGCAAATGTGTCACGATAGACATGCGCCCACCAGCAGGTGCTTTCAAAGGAAACGGGCATCAGGCGAGCCCACTCGCAGAAGAGGTGTCTGTGGTCCCTGAGAAGACAAAGCCTCCAGGCTCGGCTTTTGTCAATGGAGAGGGAAGGTGGGAGGACGTTTAGGGCTCTCAAGCAGAATTTGGGACCTAGTAGAGGTGGAAAGGAGGGGTCAGGGGCTCGGGTGGGAGGTGGGACTGGCTCGGTAACTGAGAAGCGGGGAGGAACGAGGAAGGCAGCGATTCTGGAGGAAGGCACACGTGCGGGGCATTTGAACGGGACGGCAACGTGCTGGGCCTGCAATGATTTCCCTCGGCCAGTGGGGTTGAAGACGTGCCTTGGACACGAGGCTCTGAGCGGTGCTTAGAGGAGATAATTCTTGTCGCCTCTTTCTTAAAAAAATATTTTCTTCTGTTTTTAATTTATTTTAAAGATACATAGATCACACAAAATGTTACATTAAAAAATATAAGAGGTCTCCATATACCCTCACTCCCCACCCACCCCACTCCTCCCACATCAACAACCTCTTTCATCATTGTGGTCCATTCACTGCATTTGGTGAGCACATTTTGGAGCACTGCTGCACCACATGGATTATAGTTTACTTTGGAGTTTATACTCTCCCCCAGTCCATTCAGTGGATTATGGGAGGATATATAATGTCCTGTATCTGTCCCTGCAATATCATTCAGGACAACTCCAAGTCCTGAAAATGCCCCCATAGCACACCTCTTCTTCCCTCTCCCTGCCTTCAGCAACTCCTGTGGCCACTGTCTCCACATCAGTGATATATCCAGGAGAGTTGCAGCACCTACTCTCCAGTTCATTGGACTTACCCAGGTCAGCTAACAGGGAGGTGAGGCTGGTCAACCACCACACCAGGGAACCGAGAGAGTCTACAACTGCAAGCAGGAGAATCCCATCCATCAGCCATATGGGATCTAAGCCCCTCTCGATCTTGAGGTGGAGTGGACATTGTCATCCCGGGGTCCTCAGGATGGAGTAGTGTGGGCTCACTGGTGTTCTACTATAGTGCTATTGTGGCCTCTTTGATGGAGTGGAGTTGGGGTTGCAGCATGTGAATTGAAGGAGCGATACGATGGTTGATAGGAGTCCGTGGCCCAGAGCTTGCCCATGTCCACGGGTCCCGCAGCAGCCCTGAGGATGCTTTCTGG
Source organism: Dasypus novemcinctus (assembly GCF_030445035.2). Classification (NCBI taxonomy): domain Eukaryota; kingdom Metazoa; phylum Chordata; class Mammalia; order Cingulata; family Dasypodidae; genus Dasypus; species Dasypus novemcinctus. The sequence goes on along the minus strand of NC_080688.1, from coordinate 95,426,458 downwards.
CGCTGGCTCCATGGGGAGCTGCTGGGGGCTCCTGGAGCAGCCCTGGCTCTGCCTCCACCTCTTTCTTGTGTCCTCGCGGGAGGCCAGAGGGCAAAAACAGAGCTCCTCTGGGTGGGTGGGATTCTGTGCACACATAGTCTACACTTGGTGGGAGCTTTGCTCTTCCCCCTGGGTTAAGAATGCAGATATCACTTCCCTCTGTCTTCCTCCGGTTTTAAGACCATCTAAGGGAAAGGAAACATATAAATTTGATAACATCAGCACATGACTAAAGAGCACGATATAAGGAACTCACCTGGGCAGAACCGCATGAAGGAGTCTTTCTCCAGGAAGCACGTGGCTTGCTCCGCGTCTTTCATGGCTTCCCTCAAAGCCACCTTCCTAGGTAGTCCTGACTGGGGCCTTCCCGGGTGGGGACATTGAGTGGGTCTCCCCCACCCAGCCGTCCTTCTGAGATTTCCACCTGCTCCCCGCCCAGCCCGGCACCTCACGCCCCCTCCTGCCTTCCACGCGCTCTGGCAGGGAGCCTCTTATTTTCTCGCACACGCCTCCTGCTCTGCCGGCTCGCGGGCCCCACGAGGGCAGGGCCTTCTCTATTCCGGTGCCCAGCAGAGGTTCAACAAAGAGCCTGAATGGGGGAGAGTGCGTAAAATCCCTGCTGTCCAAGACATTCAAACCACCAAAGCACACGGCGGCTACTCAGAGAGGACGGGCCCAACACCCCACGGCCTGGCAGAGAGCATGGACCCAACACACGGGCCCAACACCCCACGGCCTGGCAGAGAGGATGGACCCAACACACGGGCCCAACACCCCACGGTCTGGCAGAGAGGATGGACCCAACACACGGGCCCAACACCCCACGGCCTGGCAGAGAGGATAGACCCAACACATGGGCCCAACACCCCACGGCCTGGCAGAGAGGATGGACCCAACACACGGGCCCAACACCCCACGGCCTGGTAGAGGACGGGCCCAACACACGGGGCCAACACCCCATGGCCTGGTAGAGGACGGGCCCAACACCCCACGGCTTGGCAGAGAGGATGGACCCAACACACTGGGCCAACACCCCACGGCCTTGGGGCTCTGGGCAGGGAGGAGCCAGCGCAGCCTTGTGCCTCACCCTGAGCCTGGGTCCCCCGGGCCCAAGAGCGCCGTGAACCCCTGGTGGAGTTCTGCTGTGGGATCAAGGCCGGCCCGGGGCTCCTGCCAAGGACTGTCTAAGGAGCGTGGCCCGGGCCCCGCTTTGGGCAGAGCGGCCCAGCTGCAGCTGCGTCATTCCCCCCTGCCCGCCTGCAGTGGGATTGGAGACACTCCCTTCCGGAAGCACCACGCGGGTTCTGTGGAGCATCCTAAGTGGGCGCTCTCCTTAGGGCTGGTTCAGGCCTCGCCGGGTGAGAGGCCGTGGAAATGGAGGCGTCAAGCTCGGGGAGGTGTCATCTGGCAACTGGCTTGTTTTCAACTGGCGGAGAGGAAGTGCGGGCACAGCCTGCTCCTTCCTCCGAGGGCACCAGCGAGGCCCGCCCGCTGCAGGGCCACCCCGCGCTCCTCCATTAAAGACGGACGTGCCCTTGCTCCCCCCACCTGCACCAACACGCATGCTCGTGTGCGCCCCGGCCCATGCCCACGCCCTCGCGTCTTCCCGGACCTTCTGCAGGATGCCGTCTTGGAGGGCCCGTGGGACGCTGTGGGCGCCTCGGGGAGGCTCGTCGCAGGGACAAGGTGAGAGCGTGAAGCGCAGCTCCCAAAGCTCCCAGCTCGTGAAAGAAGCACCGGGAGCTGTGGGTCAGCAGCACGGGGAGGACGGTCCCATGGTGCACGCTTCATCCCCTTGCCCCGTGCCGACGGCCGCGGGACCTCCAGCGAGGGCTTATGGTGCCACTGCAGGGGTGTTCGCTGCAGCCAGCAGCAGGCCCCGGGCAGCGGTCATTCAGGGGCATTGGGCAGCTGTGGTGGGAGGGCAGGAGCCTGGCCACACGGTCAGCGGCGGGCGCGTGGCAGCCTCACCTGGGCAGCAGGTGCTCGTGCTCCCTCCTTCCATGAGGTTGGTTCACTTTGGCTGCTGAGAAGAGACGTCTTTCCTGGTGGCGAGCAGACGGCGATGGAAACGTGGCCTCGCAGGGGCCCCGAGTGAGGCAACAAAGCATGGCTGCAGTCTGGGGACCGCTCAGTGGCCAGCAGAGCACTTCGTGGCTGGCTGGGACAGCCTCTGACTTGGAGCCAGTTGTGAAGGCACTTCCGGCCCATCGTTCCGATGACCGAAGGAATCACAGGCCATTCCTACGGCAGCAGCCAGCTGTTCCCGAGCAAATAAAGAAGTGGCCTTCCAAAGGGCGGGTGCCACAGCCACCCTGCAGCGGAGCGGTGGCTGGAACCGGGCACGGCTAGTTTGGTGGCCTTTTTGGAAGTACAGACACCTGGCCCCTTCCTGGGTCCCCACGCTCCGCTGTGAAGTGGAGCCCACCCAGGTTGTCCCTCCAGCCACATGAGCCCCAGGGCCCAGGCAAGGACCCTGGGCGGGAAAACGGGAGAGCAGTGAGGTTGCGGTTGCAATGACTCTGATCGTCAGGGCCCACGAAGTCATTTTCCAGTTCATGGAAGAAAATTCTTTCTAATCTCTACCATGGGGCTCTAACATGATTTTTATTTTTAATTATCTATTTGCTTAGATCCTACTTATTGATACCAGTTAGATGCATATATAGAAAATGCTAAACGATTGGAAGCTCTGTGGCTAGTGATACAACAGCTGTCTTTGCAAATGAGTTCCTGTGCTTCCTCTCTGAGTGCACACCTAGGCAGCTCCTAGGAGCTCCGGCTTTCTGTGTGTGTCCAGCACAGCCTCCAGAGCAAGCGCCTCCTGTGTGCGTGTGTGTGCGTGTGTGTGTGTGGCGCAGGCCCAAGAGCACCGGCTATAAGGCAGGCAGGGTGTGCGGCTGAACCTGCCTTTGGCCCTTATCCTGGTGACCGTGGGCAAAATGCTTCGCCTCCAGCCTCCACGTTTCTGAACCCAGAGTTGGGGCACCGGCCTCAGAGGGTCGTCGAGACCCTCATGACGGGTGCGTGCATGTGCCACGTGCCCCCAACACGGCACGCTGCCCTCATCAGCCCGCGTCACGGTCCTACGGCACTGCTTCCTGTCGCAAGACACGGTGCGCTGCCATGATTTTCAGTGACTTCAAGTTCACAAAGTCCAGCAAGTGCCCTCTGCTCTGAAGCTGACCCCGGTGGCTGTCAGGGAGGGTGGCACAGGCGTCCCGGCTCCAGCCACCACACGGGCAGTGGTTTTCCGGGACTCTCCTTGTGGAGCAAACACGGGGCGCCCGAGACCAGCTGCTGCTGGAGTCGGGGAGCAGAGACCCGGTGAGCAGGATCAGCCTTGTGCAGGCAGAGCCCCAAGAAATGGAATTTAGAGTTGGAGAAATTACACACGCTCACAAATGCACACGTTCACACACCACACAAGCTCATACCTGCATGCACAGGCACATACACGCTTGTGCACACACGCTCACCCGCTCACACGTGCACTGTCACACATGCACACACATTCGCACACTCGCTCACCTGCACACACACTTGCTCACACAAGCACACCCATGCACACACTCACATGCACAGAGCTCACACACGTGCTTGCACACATGCAGGCACATGCTAACTGTGGCAGCTTCCGCTCACTCTCTTGCGTCCCCCTGGGCCCTGCCGCCGCTCCTGGACGCCCCCGTGTCCAGGCTGCCCTCTCTCTGCTCCTTCTCCTGCGAAGCTGAGGACGCCCCTTGGCCTTGCAGCTCTGCGCTGCTCCCTGGCCGTCCTGTTAAACACCAGGTGGACGTCCAGTGGACGCTGACCACCCATCTCCTGCGGCCGCCCGACGACTCCTTCTCAAGGCTCCTTTAAACGCTTTGCTGTGGGCTCAGAGTTTTGTGCTGAGTGCGATTTTCCACGAGAAACTCATGCAAACTTCCCGAATTTTGCTTTTTCCCAAGCAACACACACGCTTTCTCATATCAGCCAAACTGTGGGAGCAGAGAGGAGACAAGCGGCCCCGCCTGGAAAGAGGCAGTGCCGGGCCCCTCGGCCCTGGAATCTGGACTTGGGGGGTCCTGTTCTCCTCCCGTCCTGGGGAAGGGCCTTCCTCGATACACCCGGTCGGGAAATTAATGCCCAGAGGAAGCCTCTCGGGTGTGGCCTGGCCTCGGAGGGGGACCTCTGGAGCACTGTTGCCTTGGCGACGGAATAGGTGTGACAATGACGACACCCCTTGTCATCAGAGAGGAAGTGTGGGCGTATGGAAATCCCAGGCCCCCTGGCCTCAGGACTTGGGGCCCCTGGCTTTCCTTCTCCCTGTCTGGTCTCCTGGCTGCCCAAGCAAATCCCTTACAGTGGGAGTTTATTAGTTGTGGATTGGAGGCTAGAATTCCAAATCAGGACCTCAAGGCTGGGGTTTCCTCCCAGGATGTGGGGGGCTCGGGGCCTCCGGCACTGGGGCAGGCACATGGCAGTTCTCCCGGGTGCGCCTTCCATTCCTGGCTCCGTTGGCTTCAGCTTCCTGTTCTCTGAATTTCACTCCGCTTACAAAGGGCCCAGGAACAGGATTTAGCCCCCTGATGGGGCTGGGCCACACCTTGGCTGAAGCCGCCCCACCCAGGGGTCCTGCTCCCCGTGGGCACGCCCTGCAGGAACGGACCGGGTTTAAGAACTTGCCTTTCTGGGGTCCAGACAGCCTCAAACCCTCGCCCATCAACACTGGCCACCCTGGTGGTCCTGCTCCTGCCCGGGCGCCGGCCCCGTGCCCTGCTGGACCCTGGGGAGCTGGAGGCGGATGCCGAGTTCCAAGAGGAAGGGACCCCCCGCCCTGCAGCACGTGCCCGAGCAGCGGTGAGGACAGCGTCCACTCCGAGGCCGCGCCTCGCTGGCCTGAGCCAGGCGGCTCCGCGACACAGGGATGTGGACAGCCGGGCTCGGGGTTCGGTGCTGCAGCCGGCGCTTGCCAGCTGACCGTGGAGCCTCGCCAGCTGACCGTGGGGCCTCGCCAGCTGACCGTGGGTGCGCTGTGGGCCTCTTCTCTGGGGAGCTCTTTGCAGGGGGCCAGTGGGGGCCACGCACTGTGAGGACTGTCCACCCTTCCCGCAGAGCTGCATATGCGGAGCCCGGGCCTCCTCGGCCCCTGGCCCTCCCGTCCGCTGCGGGCAGGAGCGCAGGTCCCTGCCGCCTTACTTCCATCCTTTTGTTTCAGTGCTGCCGGACAGAAGTACACAACCCCCAAGTAACCAGGAAGTTTCCTTCTCAGAGCAGAGGAAGAGAAGCTGCTGTGAGCCTCTCCTTTCGGCCTGGAGCCGTCGGAGCAGGGCGCAGCCCTCGGCCTCACCTCGGGCCTCCAGGGCTGCGGCGCTGTGCCGGGTCCAGGCGGGGTCAGAAGCTGCTTCCAAGACCGGTGGCCCCAGAGAGATGGTGTCCCCAACAGCGGGGCCAGGGCATGCGTGGCCGCTGGGCTGAGTGGCTGGCTGATGGCGTGGTCCAGCCTGGCCGCTCACCAGTCCCCAGGCCCCACCGCAGACCGGGCGAGGACCGGGGTGGGCAGTGCTGACGGGGGTCAGGCTCCTGCTCCGTGGTGGACGCCAGGCGCAGGGGGAGGTGCGTGGACGGCCCTGAGGCCGAGTGGGAAGAGGGGCCCCCGGGGCTTGGGGCAGGACCACCTGTGGACCCCATGGTGTCATCACAGCGGGTGTGACCCCTATGACCCAAGGGGGAGCCGGGAGAGCTGGGCCTCGGACCCTCTGCTCCTGTTGTGGGGGCAGGTTTCCAGTCAGTGTGAAGAAAAGAGAAGCTAAACAGACCCTCACTCAGAACTAACCCTGGGAGTGATTTCTCCTTGGAGTTTTACCTCGAAAGATTTCCAGGAGCACATGGACACGCTGGTGGGACAATATTAGACAGAGAGTGAGGGCCGTTTTATTCAGTGTTCCAATCAGTTGTATTAACTTACTACTGTACAGAGCACGGATTTTCTATCCACCTATGTAAATTTTTTTCTTTAAATTTCTCTCCCCGCCCCCAAGTTGTCTGCTCTCTGGGTCCATTCGCTGTGTGTTCTTCTGTGACCGCTTCTATCCTTATCAGTGGCACGGTAATCTGTGTTTCTTTTTGTTGCATCATCTTGTTGAGCCAGCTCTCTGTGTGTGCCACAGCATTCCTGGGCAGGCTGCACTTTCTTTCGCGCTGGGCGGCTCTCCTTACGGGGCAAACTCCTTGCACGTGGGGCTTCCCTCCGCGGGGGACACCCCTGCACAGCACTCCTTGAGTGCATCAGCGCTGCGCATGGGCCAGCTGCACACGGGTCAAGGAGGCCCGGGGTTTGAACCACGGACCTCCCATGTGGTAGGCAGACGCCCTATCCATTGGGCCAAGTCCGCTTCTATTTATCTTTAAGACATGAGCAAAGGAATTAAAACAAACGTGTGCACAGCTTCTAGTGTTTGCTCCGTGCTTTCCCGTGGGGCAAGCCCTTGAAGGGCCCTGGCCCACAGGGTGGTCTCGGCGAACCCCAGCCTCCTGGATTCTGGCTCTCGTTGCCCCCTCTTCTACTGGCCGGTGTGGAGACACCCACCAAGAGCCCCGTTCCGAGTCGGTGACTGCATCACGGTGCGTTTCTGCACAGGGGCGGCTCCGCGTGGCCGCACTAGCGCCTCTCGCTCAGGAATGACGCTGCCTGGGCGCAGGTGCCCGCACTCCTCCGTGGGGCCGGCCCGTCCACTGCTCTTCCCGCCCTGGAGACCAGGGAACAAGGAGGCAGGGCGCTGTGACTTGCCCAGGCCCCATGGCCCGTCGTCTCAAGGCCCTGAGGCCGGTGCTTCCTGCCATCCACTCTCAGCTCCAGCCGCAGGGGAGGCCACATAACCGTGCCAAGGGTCAGTGACGTTGGTGACCAGCTCAAGGCCGGAGGGGCTTTTCGGGGCCCTGCAGGTCCTCGGGTGGACCCTGACTCCTGCCAGCCAGGGAACCTGTCCAGCCCCGGAGCCACTTGCAGGAACCTGGGAGCAGCCTCCCCTGCCCACACCTGCAGTGGCGGGACTCTGCGCCCTCTTGCTGTGATGCCCCTGCCCCTCAGGACCCCAGAGCTGGCCAGGTGTGAGGGTGAAGGAAGCAGCAGGGAGACACTGAGCCCAGCAACCACGCCATGCCCAGTGGCCAGCAGCCCCCAAGGACGAGCCGAAAGGCGGCCACGGGGTATGCCTGGGCCTGCCAAGCTGGTCAGAAGGTCCGGCTCTGCCAGCAGCCTCCAGGAGTGTCAGCCGATGAGCAGGCCGCGGGAGCTGCTTCGTGAGTGCGCAGCCTCGGCGCGGGAATGCGTGCTGCGCGAGGAGCTCTACCACGTTCAGCCAGGACAGGCTTGGACCCAGTAGCAGGAGTCATGGCCTCCGGGCCACGCTTTGTGGCTCCTGACAAAGGGCCAGCACCGCCCTGCTCGGGGCTCTTCCACGCGGCCCGCTCCTGTGCCCCCCGGCTGAAAACGCCACACGCCACTCCCTCCTCTCCAGCAAATGTGCACACTGCAGACAAAGGGCTTGACGGCCACACGGCAAGTGGCCCTGCATTGCCAAATGCTGTATTTGTACTTTTTACTGGTTAGCTTCCATTTTAGGCCTTCTGTGCAAAACCAGTGCTATGGAAGGATATTATTTTCACAATAACATTCCTCCAAGTGAGAGACGCTAGTTGCCCTATAGTGAATGCAGATTTAACCCCATTCATCCACCACATTGTTGATCAGAAAATGTGGCTTTTATTTTACGTAGCACAGAGATCATAGTCAACGGAAACTCTGAGAGTTGAAAATATGATATTTAGAACTCTAAAATGTGTTATTTTGCAGCCGTCAGGCACAAGTCTTCATGATGCACGTTGTTGCAGTGTGGTGCTTGATCCTCAAGAGGACAGAAGGCGAGGAAAGGTTTCAGGCCGCGGCTGCGCAAAGGCGGTGGCCCGCGCGCGGCCGCGGGGCGTCTTCGCTCCCGCCGGCGGGGCCCTGCTCCACCGGGTTTGCTCCCTGGTCCCCGGCGTGACGTGGGAGACCGTTCCTGCCACGATGACGCTTGGCGTTTACCGCGGGGATGCCGGATCAGGAGGCGCAGCGTGCGTGAAGAAGCGGAGACGGGGCTGGAGGCGGCCGGGGAGCGGGACGAGGCGGGCGGCGTGGGGGCATGGGCCAGCGCGGGGCCTGGAGGGTCTGGGGCACGATTCGCAGGGGGGCGTGAGCAGAACGGGGCTGTGTCCCCTCGGCCCTCCCGGGCCCCGGCGGCTGGCATGGCGTGCGAATGCCCGTCTGCCCGCGGAGGGCGACCGGGGGTGGACCAGAAGAGGACGGCTGCGCAGAGGCCCGAGGGCGGGCAGGAACGGGCGCGCGCCTCTTCTTGCCCATCTGGTGGAATTCAGGAGGAAAGCGTGGGAACGGGCCACGCTTCAGGAAGGCAGGAAGCCCGTGAGAAGGAGCGTCTCCGTGGCCCCTGCGACCCGGGCAGCCCCCGTCCTCCGCTCCTGTCCCTTCCGAGCAGCTTAGCGCGAAGCCACGGCCCGTCGCCTCCGGGCGGGCCCTGACCAGACGCCCTTAGCTGCTGATGGCCCCCAGCCGCTGCGCGCTCGGCTGCGTTGGGGTGACCCTCCCCCCCACTGCTCTGCCCTCCCTCTGCCAGCAGATCTGAGGGTGGAGGCGCGGCCGGCGGTGGAGCTAGGGGCGCCCACTGGAGGGTCCTGCACAAGCGCCGTCGTGGCCTCGGCCCGGCCTGAGTCCTCCCTCCGAACCGCTCCCTGTCCCATGGGAGGACCCCCAAGCACCGCGGACAGCCCCCCCAGGGCCCCCACGCTGTCCTCCCCCAGCGGGCTGCTGTCCAACCACCCCTCCACCCCCTCCAAAAGGCAAGACTCTTTCCCAGCTTCGGTCCATTTTCCTGCCCCATTTTGAGGAGCAAGAAACTGTCACACCTGGCGCTTGCGTGTTGACACCAAGGGTGATTTTATATTTCTTGCCAGGTAAGGATGACGGTCCAATTAATTCACGTTTATTTGGACGCAGCTCTCAATAGAAATAGTATTGATTCTCTAGCTAGATTTATTACCAGAGAATTTTGGAAATAGAAGCTTCTTACATGAATGGATTGTTAAGGTGATTGCCTTTAAAATATAACCTATATTAGGAATTAATGATATAATATGTAATTTGAAGCAACTAGTTTAATTTGATAGAGTAATTTTGTCAGAATTTCTTGGGAAATAATGCTTTAAATCTTTTTAAATGATCAAAACACTTTAAAATATTTGAGAAACATCCAGCTGCGTGAAGATTGCTGTAAGAAATTAGGCTCGCCCAATTTTTTCCCCTGCATTGTCTCACACACTCACACACGCACTCACACGCACTTGCACGCACCGGCACACACTCTCACGCATTGCACACACACACCACTGTGCTCCTGCGGTCTTGCGAGTGCTTTAAAAACTTGAGTAGGAAGGGAGCTGCTGTTGGCGCTTGCTGTCACACCTCGCCCTTGTTTTGCCAATCCCAGAAGGTCAGATCCGTTTCTAACTGCTGTCGTCTGTGCTTTAAGGCCAACAGAAACTAGAAAGTGACTAGCGGAATTTCTACCCTCCTCTCACTACATCTGCGGCCCTCAGAATCTCCCGACTTCTCGCGGTTTCCGAAACCCCATTACAATGCCAAGAAGTCAGATTCCTGCCGGACTGTACAGCACCTTTGGAAGGCGGAGTCCTCCAGCCCCTGACAGCTGCCCTTGACGGCGTTGCTACTGAGTGGAAGTGGCGGTCCCTGCCCCTCACTGAGGAGTCGGAGTCCTGACATCGAGAGGGACCTGGCTGCTCGGAGGCGAGACTGCCGCATCTCGGCTCTCCTCGTCCTTCTGTTCCCAAATTTTGCATGTCCCTATATGCAACCACATCCTCCCCCCATTTTGTCTGCTGGGGTGACCCCAGGCGGTCCCTCTGTGGGTACTCCTTGCTATTTGATTTATGGTGTTAGTTTGTTTACAACAATATCACATTTCAATGCTGAATCGGCTGGCTACCCTTCAAATTAAGAACAGATCCAATACCTGCAAGACAACTGACCGTTTAGATCAGTGTTGGTTTCCCGTCCAGGTTTTGAGCAGCTCCTAGATTATAAACTGCTTTCTAAGCCTTTGTTATTGGTTAACCGTAATGCCTCACTTATAACTTATAAACAAATTTAGCTATGAGAATTTTTTGTTTAGCACATGGATGCCAGATATTTGAAGAGTTCTGAGGGATTCCAAACTGGAAACACTTGTTGCGGTTAATGTGAATATCAAATCTGGAGTGATAATTAGAGCTGGACAATGCTCCCCAAGTAGGTCTGGCAAATTCCCATGATTCTCTGCCAGGGCGCATTTTTCATGGATGGCAGAAAATTGCTCCTCTGCTCTCCCCTTCTTCATTCCCCATCACTCACCCTGATACATTGAAGCCCCTCCCTCCACGGCCTTCCCCTCTTCGTGATGGACAGGCGTGTTACCCTAGAGTGACCGACTGCAGGGCTGGTCCGACGCTTTAATCACAGGAAGTGGAAACAGGAGACCAGCAAGTGGTGATCAGAACTCTTAGAAGATGGTGATATTTTGGGGAATAAAAGACATCAGATTCCGCGGGTCTCCCCGTGCACACCTGCCTTCACTTGCCTCAGCAGTTGCCTGACTGCAGGTAGCCTCCTGGTATCCAGGTCATTCAGGCCCCCTTTTGGGGGAATTGCCCCTTGAAAGGCTGGACAAGACTGAAGGTGATCACTCCACGCGCGACTCCATGAGTCCTAAATTACTAAATCCCTGTCTCATTAGCCCAAAGTCTCCAAACTTCAACTTACTCCACAAGACCAGATAAAAGCACAACTATTGACAAGAAGGCGGACGGGCGAATACCCCCTGGCACTGACCGCAGTAACGTGGGATGGCCCGAGTGAGGGGACGGTGCGAAATGGTTTAGCTATAGCTTTATGCTGGTTATGATACAATGAGAGAGTTCACATCAGCTGTTTCCTTGAGATTAAAAAAATCATTTAATTATTTGGTTGTTGTGTTTGGATGCTTGTAGGGGAGACCCAAAAAAGCCAAGGCTTAAATAAATTAGGATTTCCTTTTTCTCTCATGTGAAGAAGAGAAGGGCAGTCCAAGCTGGTGTTGTCAGCCCATGATGTCCCAAGCTTCTTTTATCTTTCTGCTCTGCCATCTTCCACACTTATTCCATCCTCAGAGCTGCCTCAAGGTCAAAAGATGGTTGCTGCTTCCAGTCATCATGTCCACATCCAGATAAGAAAAAGGAAGAGGCAGAGAAAGGGAAAAGACACCCTTTTGAGTCGTTTCCCTTTCCTGGGAGCACCACCCACTGACTTCCAGTCGCACCTTATTGGGAATTCTGGGTACAAGAGAGGCTGGGAAATAAAGTATTGAGCTGGCCATGTAGAAACTCAAAATAAAATCAAGAAAGAAAGGGAAAACGGGCACTCGCCAAGCAACTAGCATTTTGTGCCCAGACAGATGACTACAAATCAGGCAGATGAATTTGCAGAGACTTGTCCTGATTGGGGGAAATCACCCTTTGGTGACCAGAAGCTGATCCAGTTTTACTCAGGTTGAAAATGTAGAGACCCTCCAAGGCTTCCTGCTGGCACTGTGGAAGGAAGGCCAGTGTCCCAAGGATGGCAGAGGCCAGTGACCATGAGATGACAGAGGCCAGTGTCCCGAGGATGGCAGAGGCCAGTGTCCCGAGGATAGCAGAGGCCAGTGACTATGAGATGACAGAGGCCAGTGTCCCGAGGATGGCAGAGGCCAGTGTCCTGAGGATGGCAGAGGCCAGTGTCCCGAGGATAGCAGAGGCCAGTGTCCCGAGGATGGCAGAGGCCAGTGTCCCGAGGATGGCAGAGGCCAGTGTCCCGAGGATGGCAGAGGCCAGTGACCATGAGATGGCAGAGGCCAGTGTCCCCAGGATGGCAGAGGCCAGTGACCATGAGATGGCAGAGGCCAGTGTCCCGAGGATGGCAGCCTCCTCGTTTCTAAAGAAGCAAGAAGTGTCCCCCGCAAAGTCTCACTCAGTTTTAGCTGAAAATTCCTAAAAATATCGCGGTGATCAGCTTCTTGATGCATTTGAGAGTCTGGAAACGCACGCATCCTGGACATACTCTAAGGGCTTTGTTGTTTTCACCACACACTGCTTTTCATATAATCTTGCTTTTGAATCCTTAACATTCTTGAACATTCCTACTTGTGATTGTAACTGCAGTTAGTAAATTCACCGGGAAAAGTTACCTGCGACAAGAAGAGAAAGTGCTGCCTGCGTGTCCGGCCGTCGCTGGCCACTGCCAGCGCCCCGTCGCCCGGAGCCGCGTCAGCAGGTCTGTTTCCATGTCTTCCAAGCTGCCCGTGCACAGTTGAAGTGGTGAATCTTTATCCGTAAATGCTGGTCCCTGGCTCTTTTATCTTTAATTTTTAAGCACAAAAGGTCACTTCAGGTTTGCTCTTCTCCACGCAGCTGCCTCCTCTGGAGAGAGCTGCAGCGCCCAGCAGCCGCCAGGCCAAGCACCCAGACCGGGGCGCAGGACCTGACGATGCGGCTCCCCGCTCTCTGGGTGGCTGGTCTCTGGTTTTCCTCCGGAAGCAGGTGGGTGGTCGGGGCCAGCCGGGGGAAGCGGGAGGAGAGTCCACCACGAGCCCTGGGGCTGCCCAGTGCCGCGTCCTCGGGAGGTGGAGGGCGTGGCAGGGCTGGGGGCCGCTGGGCTGCAGGGTGGGCAGAGGACAGAGGGTGCAGGTGAGGGGCCCGTGACTTGGCTTACGCTTCCCTTCGGAGTCTGGGAGGGGTGCCGCCTGCGGGGCGCAGGTGACTCGGCTTGCGGGCGCTGCCTGCTTTCTGCGGGGACTGCGCCCCTTCACGGCGGCTCCCACTGCCTCCAGGTGTGAAGGTGGCACGAAGCCTCCAGCGGGGAGCAGGGTCCCCCGTTGCCAGTGCTCTTCCACGAGCGTGCCCGGCTCTCCTGTCTCAGCTGCACACACGTGGCTCTCCTGCCTTCCTGCCAGCTTGCCACGCTTTGCAGCGCATTGCACGAGCGCAGAAAGGCCGCCCAGCACCAGAACCCCTGTGTGGTCTCATAAACTATTAATGGATTCAGAAAGGAAATGTGAAATCCAAACACACTTGCACGCTGGAGCATGTGGGGCGCCGGTCCTACGGGGGCTTGGGTTCCACCGAGTCCTGGGAGAGCAGGCATCGAATTCCTGCCAAGTCCCACCTCGCTCGCCAGCTGCGGAGCAGGGGCCAACTTCACCGGGGGGAGAGCCGAGGCCGGTGTGGCCCGGGAGAGGGGCCCAGGGGAGGCGGCAAGGCCCAGCCGCGCCCGGCTGGCGGGTGCGAATCCCACCAGGGATCCGGCCCCTTCAGCTCCGCCCCGCTGACCCCCTGCTCCAGCCGTGTCCAGGACTGGCTGGGGCTAGAGAGCGGCCGTGAGCGGGGACGCCCCGCTTCGCGCTCGTCCTGAGTCCTCGGTGGCCTGTCCCCGCCACCGCAGCACGGCAGGCCTGCTGCCTCTTCTCCCGGGCACCCTCCACGGTGTGGGGCGGCTCTGCTCCCAGCCGTCTTCCCCGAGGGGTAGCACGGCCTGGAACACGGAAGGCCTTTCCGACGTCGGGTAAGCAGTTAAGAGACACTCAGGGACTGAAAGGGAGCGTTTTTCAAGTTCCTCAAAGAGTGGGGCTATTTTAAGGCAGTTAGGAAAACTAACTGAACCTAAAGGAAAAGTTAACCTTCCCCCAGTAAAGACCTAGGAATTTAGATTTGGACTTCAGTTCTGAGTAAAGAATACCGACATTTTAAGTGGAACATTTGCTGGCAAAGTGGCCGTCGAAAGTGGTTATTGAACATCTTGCCAGAGAGCAAATTGTGGACTCGAGGTCTTTCTTATATTTCGCAGCAAAGCCAAGTTCTATTGATACCACCTCCCTGTCACCCCCTTCCGCAGCCATTTGTAAAAAGGCCAGTGATGTGAGATTGACGACTTAAATACTTCATCAATCAATGCTTTAGCCAATGTGTTGTTCAGTGATTGGTGGAAAATTCAAGTAATCCATCTTACCCCATCACCCTGCTCTCTATTCTCTTCAGGTATTTTTTTCCCCTCTTATTTGTTCTCTTTCACCATTTGGAGGCAGCTGGAGCAGCCAGGCCTGGAGGGAAGGGCCTGCAGCTCTATCCTTTAAAACCTAATCATCCCATCAAACAGCCAGGACAGAGCTCCTTCGAATGAGCTGAAGTTTTAATGTCACCAGAAACAGAGCAAAGCCCAGGAAAAGGCAGGGGCATTTGTGCCATCGTTCCGAATGGAATGCTTTAACGGTCCTTAAGGCTCATTTGCTTACCCAACAATAAAAGTTATTGTTTATAGAGGAAATAATAAATTCCATGACTCCGGGGTTTACAAAGGGAAGGGGGAAACTGTGTTGATTCTGAGATAAAAGGAAAAATACGACTTTCTTTTTTCAACTGCATTGGCATTCACTCTTGGGTTTATGGATGAAGTGGCCAGACCCTCGATTTTCGGGGCTTCCTTTCTCTCGTGAAAAGAGGCACAGCCAGAATCTGTGTGCTCACAGGGTTAGTTACGGACAAAATTTGCTGAGAAGGTCATATTTGGGGCCAGTGGGAGATGCACGTGCATGAGGCTGAATTGTTGGGGTGTCGTGTAGCCCTGCAGCTCCAACCAGGGGGGCCCGAACTGGAATCTAATCCCAGAGCCAAGAGCGTCCCCAAAGAGTGTGCCTTGCGCCCGCTGGCCTCTCCTGCTGGGCCTGCCAGCGGCCGGCCGGCGGCTTTTCCAGCCGCCTCTCCGGGCAGCAGGTGCCTTCCCAGCCCCCAGGCGGGTCTCGCCCAGGAAGAGGTCTGCTCTGGAATCTGCTCCTGCTGGCTCTCGAGCAGGCCTGGCGGTCAGTTTACTTTGGAGTCATACAACTGTTGCGCTCTTGTAATGCACTTTCCTGGGGAAATCTCCAAATTGGATACGTGAGCTGCACAAGGGAGCAAACAGGGAATTAAGAGACGAGCTTGGCGCTGGGTTGTCATTCAGGAAATAGTTTATCACTTCAAAAATTGCTTCGTTCTTTTGCAGACAGCTCTCCCTGGAAAACACTAAAGAATGTCTCCCTAACCCGGGGCTTCCCTCAGTATCTCACCACCCCGCTCTTCCGCCTGCGGCTGACTGTCCCTGCGCAGGGCGCCCAGCAAGCGGGGGTCCCTGGGCCTCGGGGGCACGGAGGGTGGGGAAGGGCAGCGGCCCGCTGCACCTCTGACCCCGTGGCCTGGTCGGTGGACAGGCCGGCTCCTTGTTCCTTCTGGTGTGGGGTGAGAGCCGCTCCTCCCGGCAGGTCTCCGGGCGCGCTGCTCGAGGGACCCCGTCCACCCGGAAGGCTGAGGGATGGTGCGAGGGCACCGCCACCACTTCTACCTGTGTGAGGACGATGAGGCTCTGCCCGGGAATCGAGCTGCAGTCACTTCCTTCCCCGATGCCCGTGACGTCCCAGGACGCCGTCAGCACGAAGGGCGGGTGCTCGAGTGGGCGGAGGACGGGCGCCTGCCCCAGCGTCCCCACGGGGGGGGGACACCGGCGCGGGCCCGGGAAGCGGTCCAAGGAGACCCACGGACGGCGAGTCCTTCCGTTTTAAAACACGGAGCATCTCACAACACGGCTGTCTTTGGCTTCCGACTGGTGGAGCGCTGGGAGGCACGCCTGGCGGCCAAGGGAGGAAACGAGGAGCGCCGGCCCCGGATGAGGACGGCAGCGCTCCCCGAATCCCAGGTGGCCGGCACGACGGCACGCCCCGGGCCGCGGAGAGGGCGCAGGCCATGGAGAGGGCGCAGGCGGTGGAGAGGGCGCGGGGCAGCGCCCGCCCAGATCAGGCTTCCGCAGCCGCTCAGGGCTCGGGGTGGGGGGGTGGGGGACCGCCCTTTGGCCGACCTTGTGAGAAGCCAGCTGGTGGGAGACGAGGCCTGGGGGGGGCGCCCGCGGACCGGGTGGGAGGGAGGCACGAGAGGACCGCGGGGGCTGGCAGGGGGAGGCACGGCTCTCGAGGTGGTGGGTGCTGCAAGCCCCCCGTGGGCGACTGCGGGACGGGGTGGAGGGACCGCCGGGTGGGCAGGCCCACGGGCTCCTGCACGCTGGCCGAGGAAGGAGCGGCCGTGGCCTCTCCCGGGGCAGGAGAGGGGACGAGGGTCCTGGCCCGGGCTCGGCCTCCTCGGGAGCCTGTCCACCCCTGCTTGGCGGCCACGGAGGCCCACACGTGGGGTGGGCGGCCCGCGGGAACCCGCAGAGAAGGGAGGCCTGTGGGAACAAAGTGACATCGCAGCGGTCGGACACCTGTGAGCAAGGCCAGCATTACGAAACCCCCTCCTGGTCTTCACAGCACTTAAACGAGCATCGCGTGCTCCGCTCCAATCACAACTAGACGCTTTTTCTCACAAGGAAGAGAAGGGAGGATGGGGAAACTGAGGCACGGAGCGGCTGACGGTCCCGACCGAGGAGACCTGGTTCTGCTCCCGCTTCTGGCGCTGCTGTCAGGTGTGCCCTGGCGAGACCCCTGCCCTGGCGAGACCCCTGCCCTGGCGAGACCCCTGCCCCGGCATGTGGACGTGGGTTGGCGTCGGCACCCCCAGCTCTGCCAGCGTCAGCGAGAACGAGGCAGCCCGGGGTAGACGCAGGCCCCGTGGGTCTCGCCGGAACCACAAGGATGGATGTTGGTTTTACGCCACCGAGGCAGAGCCAGCGGGAGCCAAGCGTTACTGTTGGATAGTGTTAAATCTCTCTTAATTATAAAAATATACCACTTTCACCAACCTCAGCATCTTACTGTTAGTTAGAAATTACCTGTGACAAACCTGAAAACTGGCCGAGGCACGTGGCTTTGTGGTACAGGCTGGAAGTGCTCCTCTCTAAGAACGTCTACCTGTGCCTATAACACCAAGAGGATTTCTCTTTATACAATCAACCTTGTTTTCAGAGTACAGAAACATTGCATAGAAAGTAGAGCTCCAACCCACATCCCCGTCCCCTACGTAGCTCAGTGGGATTTCAGTGGGATTTCCAGGAGGCTACAGGAAGTATGGAAACCTTGCCTCCATGTTGGATATGCTCTTGACTTTGCAGGATTGGTTTGCGTTTCAGTTTGTGATGCACCGCCATTACCACACGCTGCTGTGAGCATGTTTGAAAACGGACATGGCAGTGCTGGCAGGGATTACGGGTTATTGGCATCTGATGTGCAGGTAGAGCTCCAGAAACTTTAACTGGCTGTTTAAAGAGACGAGGTGGATTGAATTACAAACACAGAAACATGGAGACACTAACACAAACTATTTTTCATTTCACTAACTTTCATCTACGAGCATTTTTATTTTAACAATATTTTATGAACAGCCTAATGCTCCTTTTTAGAT
Source organism: Dasypus novemcinctus (assembly GCF_030445035.2). Taxonomy (NCBI): domain Eukaryota; kingdom Metazoa; phylum Chordata; class Mammalia; order Cingulata; family Dasypodidae; genus Dasypus; species Dasypus novemcinctus. The sequence continues at coordinate 95,408,959 of NC_080688.1, read as the reverse complement.
ATCTTGAAATTCACACAACGTCTTCCTCCCTCTTGAGTCGGCTGAGGCGTCAGGCTGGGGTGATGCGGCCACGAGGTGTTGGACTGGGGAGGGGTCCCTGTAACCGGATCAGAGAATAAAACAGTAAGTTCCGTGTCACAAGGTTGACTTGAGGGAAACGTTCTGGGCCTTTTCTGTCAGTTTTGTGGACCAGATTAATAAGGGAGAGGTGGGAGAACAAAATGGCCAATGGAGGGAAACCCGGCAACTGAGCAAACCCTTCCCTCCCCCTCTCCTAAGAGGCCCCGATGCACATTGAGGGCAGGGGGGCAGCTGGGGGCAAGGGTAAATGAGGACTGCCCTGGAGCAAATTTAAAAAGTAATTCCAAGTAGTTATCATGCAAAATGTTGAACTTAGGCTGCTGCAAGCTCTTGTCAGACCAAGTCCACAAGGTGGTTTCAACAAAGCAACTAAATTTTTTGGTCAAGTGAATTTGAATAAAATAATGCAGGACTAGCACAAAATCTGTTAAGCACTTTGGACTTCATTTGCCTGAACTGTAGAATGAAGTAGTTAGATACTAAACAGGCTTGGAAGTCTCTTTAAACAACAAAAAATCCCATCCCATCCCATCCCAGTCTATCCCATCCCATCCCAGTCTATCCTATCCTATCCTATCCTATCCTATCCTATCCTATCCTATCCTATCCTATCCTATCCTATCCTATCCTATCCTATCCTATCCTATCCTATCCTATCCTATCCTATCCCTTTTCCTTACATGGAGGTCCTCTTTACTGACCTTTACATACCACATATAAACCAACATATTTAATGGTTTAGTCTTATACCAAAAAACAATTGAAGTTTTATATGACATGTGCCTATTGATTCATTGCCCATCAACCTGATTAGAAGGAAGTCCCTATGCTGTGTTTACGTGCCTAACAGTTTGATGGTGTCGATCAGGTAATAATTGGTAAGTAAGTGCTCCACGCATTTGGAATGGTTGAGTACCTTCTGTATGTCTATATGGCCATATTGATATTTAGGAAAAAATGAGGCCAAGTAGCACGTTGAGATAGGGACATTTTTCCTGCATTGATTTCAGCATAAGCCAACATTTGCAATAATTTGCCAAATGATGATGACTAATAACGCCCACGTGTTTAGAAGACTGTAAGGCTTTAATTGCCATTCTTTTTTTGATCCTCATTGCCCTCTGGGATGGGCAGGAGGACGTCAGATCAGTGACCCCGGTCAAAGGCAAGGACACTGAAGCCCAGTCAAAAAGTAGGACTGGACCCCAAATCCAGCCTCTGAGCTCATCCTATGGCTTCCTGGCCAGTCTAGCAGACAGCTGCCATTCTGACCATCACCAGCTTACTGGACAGTGCATACCTGACCTGCCCCAGGTAGTTGATGGCAAAGTGACATTGTCTTGAATCCAGTTCCATGGATTGCCAATGGTGCGACAAAGACTCGCAGTATTTCTGAGCTCAGTTTCTTCATATTCTATTTAGTTACTATGGCAACGGACATGTTGTGATAGTGACTAGCAAAAATGTCCTTTCCCAAGATGCCTTAATAGAAACTTTTGGATACACAGGGAAAACTAAGTTAGGAAGCAGCTTCAGCCCTTTGGGTGTCAAGGGGTCCGTGTAAGCTCAGCGGGCTGCGCCCTTACCGGGTGCTGGCCCATTCTTTGGAGCGCACGTTAACACAGTGTCCGCTCACAATGAAGCGTGGGTGATACAGCACGACGGCATTCTCCTGCGATATGCGGAGAGTCTTGTAATCGTTCTTTCTAACATTAAGCTAAGCACATTAGATCCCGGGTTTCCTAAGACATCTAAATAGCAGAAATGCAACTTTAATTGCAGAGAGTGTCAACATTAGTAATTCCAGCTTCCGCAAATGTTTTACCTGCTCTCCCCGAGTGACTTAATTTTATTTACCACTTTAGGAAACCCTGTGATCACAACAGAAAAGTTCAGCTTAATGCTGTGGTGGGCATGGCTGTGCCAAGACCCCTGTCCAGTGTCTCAGTGGCTTCCTGCCCTCTGGACAGCTGTGTCCCATGGCAGCTTGGACACAGGTGGCCTGAGTGCGTGGAGCCTCTCCGTCCCCTGGTCCTCTCCGTCCCCTGGTCCTCTCCGTCCCCTGGTCCTCTCGGTCCTCCGGTCCCCTCTGTCCTCCAGTCCTCTCCATCTTCTGGTCCCCTCCGTCCCCCAGTCCTCTCCATCTTCCGGTCCCCTCTGTCCCCTGGTCCTCTCCGTCCCCCAGTCCTCTCCGTCCTCCAGTGCCCTCCATCCCCCGGTCCTCTTGGTCCTCCAGTCCCCTCTGTCCTCTGGTCCTCTCTGTCCTCCAGTCCTCATCCCCTTTGTCCTCCAGTCCCCTCTGTCCTCTGACCTCTCCATTCCCCACTCCTCTCCGTTCTCCGGTCCCCTCTGTCCTCCAGTCCTCTCCATCCCCCAGTCCTCTCTGTCCTCCTGTCCTCTCCATCCTCTGGTCCTCTCCATCCTCCAGCCCTCTCCGTCCTCTGGTCCCCTCTGTCCCCCAGTCCTCTCGGTCCTCCGGTCCCCTCTGTCCTCTAGTCCTCATCCCCTCTGTCCTCCAGTCCCCTCTGTCCCCCAGTACTCTCCATCCCCCAGTCCTCTCTGTCCTCCTGTCCTCTCCATCCCCTGGTCCCTTCCATCCTCCAGTCCTCTCCATCCTCTGGTCCTCTCTGCCCTCCAGTGCCTCTCCTGCTGGTTGCCTCATCTGCTCGCTCACTGCCAAGACCCTGTCCCCCTGCCATTTCTTACCATCATTGCTGCAGTAGCTAGAGGAAAATCCCTGCCTGCAGACACAGCTCATCCTGCTACTGCTGGCTTAAAGTCCCGCGGTTGTCTTCGTTGTCTTCGGGAAGATGCCCAGTCCCGACAGGTGTATCACCTGGTCACTGCTCCCACGTCTCCCACGGCATTCCTGAGACAAATGGAAGCTCTCAGAGTTCCTTGAGTGTGGCAAGAATCTTTTGCTCCTCTGTCCCCCGCCATCCCTTGCTGCCTTCCTTAGAGAGCTGGATTAGGCTTCTGCTCTCCCTGCCTGGCTGCTCCTCGCTCGGCCTCAGCAAGGGCCCTTTGTCGACTTCCCTCTGTCATCCGCATCGCGAGGCTACCTGGAAAGGTGACCTGAGGCTGCATCCTGTCTGCAGTGGGTTCCTTACCACTGGAGCACTTGGTCAAGAAACCAGAAGGCCCGTGCTGAGAGTCCAAGCCCCCTTCACACTGCCTCCACCCTAGCCCAGCCTCTCCCCTTTGCTCGTCCAAGCGGTCTCTCCACGGGCCAGTTTCTTTGCCGCCATGTGGTTTCCCTGCCAGACCCAGCCCTGCAGCCACATTAGCCTTCCTAAAACACCCCTGCCCAGCTCAGAAGCCCTTTGCGGCTCCTGCTGCTACGAGTAAGGTGGGTCTGGAACCCAAGATGGCCAGTGGCGAGCCTTTACTTGTCCATCGGCATTTATCTCTCATTGCCTTCAATTTACGTTACTTGCACTAAATGGCCTGTTCTTCCATGTGCCCCAAACACCAGCCCAATTCTGTTACAGTTTAACGTGGGAGGCAGGCACATAAACGATCACAGTTAAGGATGACAAAGGCTAAGACTGAGATACCTGTCAGGGACGTACCCCAGAGTTGACGAATGGGGGCGCCGTGTTCCTGAAGACAGTGACGTCTGCCCTGATGGACTCAGACACATTCACAAATTCTTGTGGGCAGATAAGCGCAGGCTCCATCATCTTGCTAAACCTCCAGATGAGAACACAGAGGTTCCTAGAGGCCAGTCCAGCTGCGGACCCTGCACGGTCGTCACGGGTGTAGGCTGGTTTACCCGCGGGCTCGGTGCTTACGGCGGGGGCAGAGAGGCGATGGCCTGGGCACCTGCCAGCGTCAGGCATCGAGCCCGAGAGCCCGAGAGCTGCTCCCCGGCAGTTGCGAAACCCTTACTTAACAACCTCGAGGCGCCTTCGAGGACTTCCTGACATTTCACCCTCAAGCAGGATCAGCGGCGTGTCGGGGCCGGGTCCCCCGGAGTTGTGCCCACTATCCGTGTCTGTTTCAACCCTGTCTTCAGTGACATGGTGGTTTTAGCTTGAAGCCAGCCGGGCACATTTACAGCATGGGAATTGGCAAACATCACAATTCAGGGTTTTGCGAGTGTGAGTGTGTGTGTGTTTTCTGGAGGGCTGGTGGTTAACCAGCATGCTAGTTCAGGATTTTCTGTTAAATGCTGATACCAAGGTCCCAGTTGACATCAATTCATTATCAAATTTGCGTGCTTCTCACTGCTATTAGTAAAAGCCAGACGGTAAGAAAACCTCCTTGATGATTTCTAATCTTTCCCAATTATCGCAAGATGCCAGAGACGCTCCACGAGGAAGGGGCTGTTAGAAGCGCTTCCAGTTTCCTTGCTGCTCAAGCAAATACCACGCAGTGGGCTGGCTTTGACGACGGGGATGTCTTAGCTCACGGCTTTAAGGCTGGGAAGAGGAAATCCACGTCAAGGCACCAAGGGGACGCCTCCTGCCCGGCGACCGTGGTGTGCTGGGGCTGGCGGCCGGTGATGCCGTCTGCACCCCATCACCTGGCAGCGCCGCGGAGCCCAGCCCTGGCCTCTCCCTTCTCGTCCGGTCCCGTTGGCCTGCGTCTTGCTTCCTTGGCCTTCGCTCTCCCTGGCTGATGTCCTTCTGCTTGCAAAGGGCTCCAGTATGAGGATTAAGACCCGTCCTGGGTCGCGCCCTGAGGGGCCTCCTCCAAAGGGCCTCCTGACCACAGGTTCAGCCCACAGAAGGGTCAAGCTGCAGAGCGCGTGCTCCCTGGGCACCCTCCACGCCACCCAGAAGCGGTCACCAATTCCAGCGTCACATGTTGCTGTTGTTCCTAGAATGAAGTTTCTTGCGAAGGGCGTTTCTCCCAGAAATGGGTGCAGAGTTGAACCATCAATGCATGCCTGCAGTCCTACCCGCTCGTCAAGCTGCTTTCTTCCCTCAAAAGTGACTGGGCCCATCAAAAGATGAAGAAGCTAAACCTGAGACACTGAGAGGTGGGGAGAGCTGACCAGCTGAAATACTGCGTGGCCATGGGGCCGCCCTCAGAAGAAACGAGGAGCAAATGTGGGTTTCCCCTTCCTCTAGTTTAACTTTATGCGGCTAGCAAATTTCCACAAATAGTCCCCTCTCCTTTCAAAATATTAGCCTACATTGTGCTTTAGTAAAGTAACAATCAGTGACAAAAAAATTGTCATTTGAAAAAATGAACACTTTCTGTTGCTGGGCTCCTCACTGCTTCATTTTAACCAGTATTTAGCAGCCCACAGTGTAACTGCTAATTTTAACAGTTAAATTTACAGTTTTAGACAGTTTTTATGATGCCCGGCTACATCAACTTGACAAGTCTACTGTTAAAATAAATGTTTAAACACTACATTTATAGTCGAAAACATTCTTTGTCACTGCTAAATTGACTTGTATCAACTGCTACTTATTGTCAAAAACATTTTTTTTTTTAAATTACAGAGTGAGAATATAGCAGTTTCCGTAACTTTAAAATTAAATCACTCAAACTGTTTGGAATATACAGAAACATTGCATTTTAAATTGTTCCTATTAAAAAGAAACTCACATATTACATTTACAGTAAAAACCATTAAACTGATTTATAGTGAAACTGAAAATTTACTATGTGTGGCTGTGCATCCAGATACCGGCAACTTGACCCGAAGGTCCTGGAGAGCTTTTTTCCATTCCATTTCAAACAGTTGCTTAAAAATGTTGTGTCTCTATTTTCCTTAGTGATAAGTAGATTTACTTTAAAAGGGCAAAACTAATTGTAAAAATTAGAACATTTGTAATAAATGTTAAATATTAAGCATTGCTGTATCATTGAAAACTGGTCTCCTATAATTCAGAGCAATGCATCATTTGTTTATACTAGAAATAAGCAATTTTGAAACATTAAAAAAAGATTACTCTTAAGTATGCTGTACAAAAAGTTCAGGGAAGTAGCATTACTCATGATATAGCATGCTGTATTATTCTACTATTTTATACATATCCCATTTCAGAACTTTTGCTTCTATGGATGATACCACACCATTAGAATGAACAGAAACAACTTTCTCTGGTCAATTTCCTTCTTTAAAAATTGTTTTAAACTTGGAATTGCTAAGTAATCCGTTCCGTTGTTTTCTTTCCTCGTTTGTCAGCTGGCTGTTCTGATTTGATTCTGGGGGAGAGTTGAAGCAATGATTTAATTTAACCATGCAAAATAATGTCCTTGAGCATTACCTTAGGCAGGTATGTGACCGATCATAGAGAGGCAAAAGCATTCTTCACGTCAGTGCTAAAACCAGGTGGTGAGTGTGCCCCTTACTGGAAGCATCCTTTCAACTCGAGGGAGAAAGTTTCAACATGTTCCCTGTGAGTAAGGGGCTTTCGGCTGCTTCCCAGGGCTATTCCTTAGATTGAAACGAAGCTGTCTGCACTACAGCGCCTGTCCCTCTAGCCTGGACTCAGGGCTCGGGATCCCCACCCACGTCCCCCTTGGAGCTCCTCCGTCCCTCTCCCTCCTGGGGAGATGCCTGAAGAAGTGGTGGCCCAGCAGGCCCTGGGCCGGGACGTGGCGCAGACGCCGCGGCACGTGCAGATGGTTAGACGTGCAGTGCGGGCAGAGGGGGGAAGGAGGGCCGCCACCCGGGAGATGGAGGGGCTGCTGCACAGGGACCCACGGGCCACAACTCGGGCAGAAAGGCCCCAAAATTCTTAGCAGGCTAAGCCAGAGACATTTCTCCAAAGAGGCCAGAGGGCCACCGGTGGTTGTTATTCTCTGGTCACTAGGAAGTGAAAAATCGCGCTGGGGTGAGCAGCAGGACACTGGCTGGTGAGAATTAACGGCTAATTGGGTGAATCGGGGGTTTCTCCAGCACACGGTCCTTCTGAGAGCCCGAGGAGGACCTGAGCTGCCTCAGCAGATGGACTCAGTGTTGAGACAAAAGAGCAAAACTCAGACTGCAGCCCGGGCTCTGCAGCGCACACGCGGCCCAGCTAGCCCAGCCCGCCAGGCCGAGGCCCGAGGACAAGGGAGGCCGGGCCCACTCCAGCCGCAGCCCGCCCTGGGGCTCGGGCGCTCCTTGGACGAGCTGCCCTTCCTCCGCAGCGTCGGCGAGGCCACCAGCTCCCCTGCTCACTGCTGCCCCCTGCCTCCCCACGGCCACCCCCGGCCGCCCCCAGCCCTGCCCACCACCGCCCCCGGCCTCCCCACGGCCATCCCCGGCTGCCCCCAGCCCTGCCCACGGGTGCCCCCGGACCTGCCCACGGCTGCCCCCAGCCCTGCCCACCACCGCCCCCAGCCCTGCCCACGGCTGCCCCCCCCCCCCCCCCCGCCTCTCCACGGCCACCCCCAGCCCTGCCCACCACTGCCCCCGGCCCTGCCCAGGGCCACCCCGCCCGTGCCCCGGCCCTGCCTCTGCCCCAGGAGTGGCAGCCCGGCACGAGGGGCAGGTTCTGCCCTGAGGCTCAGGGGGCGCGGCGGCCCGGGTGCTGGATGGAACCAGGGCCCTTCTGTGGGACAGAGACCTCGCTTCGCTGAAGCAGCTCCTTCTCTTTCTAACCCTGTTAAATCACAGCACAGCAGGGGCACATTCTCTAGCAGCCGAAAAGTATCAAAACGAACATCTGGGTGGATCATATGGTAATTTATTCAGAAACAGGGGAAAAAATCCAGATTCTCTTAACTCTTGGCTGTCTCTTTTCACCTCAGCCTTCTGGAACAAACTGCCAGGCCGGCCTCTTCAATCTGAATGCAAGTGCTGTTGAGCTACTTCATTTTGCTTATCTGCCTAAAACACAGGCACATTCCAGCAAGTTGTGGTTCCATTTTTAAAAATATATGTAATCATTATAAACTTCTAAATACAAGCCAAAACAAAGCAACTCATTAAATATTTCAATTTGCCCACCTGTTCAAATCACTCACCACAATGAAGGTGCTACCAGCCACTTTCTTCCTCTACTTTTGTGTTATTGTTCCCGTTTAACAATAGATGCAAGTTAATAAAATCCAATTAAAGACAGGGATAAGTAGTTTGTAATGGTTCAGATAGAATAACTGCTCATGATTGATGAGCATAAAGAACATCACTATTTAGTGAGGAATTCCAGGACGTGCCCTGGGCCTCCCTGTTCAACTCTCAACGAAGCTGAGGCCCCTGGACTATTTTTTCAGGGTGTAAGGAACATGGTTTGAAATGACAGTTTAAAATATGCCCATGGAAAAGTTTTAAATAAAAATAATAGCCTCTGCTTATGCTTCATGTCAGGGTACTTGCAAACGCGGCTCCCATTTCTGGACTAATTAACCAAGTTCTCTAATTAACCAGACTCCGTCCTCTGCTGGTCTGGCTCGTGCTCTTGGTGAGCAGCTGGCTGGGACAAGCCAGTCAGTCCCGACAACTGCGTTGTTTGGGTGTCGGTCACGCCAGGGCTCCAGGTAGAGGAAGGGACTCAGACTGAGCCAGGTAATTTCAAACAGACCCGTGCATGCCTCCTTGGAGAAAATGCCCCAAATACTTACAGAACTAATTGACCAGTTAGAAAATACTCAGAGGGAGTGAGTGCCTGAACTACAGCTCCTTGGCAGGGCTGCTTTGCTCTCTTTTGTTTAGCAGGATTCCAGCCTGTGCTCCGCACACGTGCTGGAGGCCGTCTGGGTCTCTGCAAATTCTCGTCTAGGACGTCTGTTTCCACACGGTGGTGCACGGGGCGAAGCGGTATGTGGGATGGAGGCTGCGTGTCCCGCCTGCGTGCTCACCGCGCTCGGGACTCCACGGGTCCCTCGGTAGAAATATTGTCTCAAGGGTGGGTCTCGACTGTACACGGCGGTGCACAGAAGTCACGGCCCTCGAGACCCCACGGGGAGGCCGGAATCCGGGCCAAACGGCCTTCAGGTGCACGCTCCCGGGGCCCGGGGCCATGCTCGGCCCAGTCCAGGTGACACAGGGGCCCTGGCAGCGTGGCGCAGGTGTCCGGGCCAGGGGCCTCACCTGGACGCTTAGGACAGTGGCACTGTTCTCGCCGGCCCCGGAGGCCAGGAGCCCCCCGGCCGGCCGCCGCAGAGCCTGCCCGGAGCCCGCCCGGAGCCGCACAGAGCCCCGCTCGCTTTTGCTTCCTGCCGGGCCGCCTTCTTTCCCAGCCAAATAGCTTTGCATCATTTGAGTTCTCGCTTTTTCCTAGCAAAAATCCTGCCCTTTCCACTGCGGCTTGCTTTGGGGGTGCTTATTCATTTATCATGCACCGTCAGAGTTGTCTCCGCACATTGGCCAGATGCCGGGCTGACGCTGGAGGACATGGGCTGTGGGTGCCCCGGCCGAGCCCCCTGCTGCCCCTGGCCCCAGGTGGCCGCGCGGGTGGGCCGGCCTCACCCTGCCTCCCCGCAGCTCCTTCTCCAAGCTGGGCCGCCTGGAAAGGCTCAGGCGCGCTCGTTAACTTACACTCTGATTTGCCCCATAATATTAACAGACCAATTAACCAGGCCCCTTCGGATGGGAAGGCTGACGGGACTGCAGGTTTGCTTCGCCTCCTGCACAGTCCTTCCCTAGCAGCCGAAGGGTGCGAGGGGCAGAGAGGTGGCTGTCAGGAAAAACCACACGAGCAACAGCAAAATACTTTATCTCCACATCCCTCCCCATCCCTCCCCACCCAGGAGGCCAGAAAAAGTGTTTTTTCTTAGGCTTCCTTTAGGCGAAGGAAATTTCCCAGGGTCCTGAGCCTCTGTCCGAATATTGGCCAGAAGCCACAAGGCCAGGATGCTTGCGACTGCCCAGCTGGGGAGGCCCCGGCCCTGAGGGGGGTCCCAGCACGGTGGTCACAGGCTGAGGAGCTGCCCGGGCCACCTGCCGGCTTCCTGGCCCCAGGCGCCCTGAGCTGGTGATTGCGCAGAGCTTCCTGTTTACAAGGTGGGAGCCATATCCGGGACTAAATAAACCGGGTCTGAAGGGCGAGGTGTTAATTAGTGGATCCCCGCATTACGGAGGGGACAGGAAATTCTCCTGAGTTATTGGTGTCATAATGATGCAGCACCTAATAACGAAACATTTCGAGGCATAATTTGTTTCGTTCTCGGAGGTTTGATTTTAATATTTTACAAATGGGCTACAGCCTTGGCTGCGTTGAAATCTAGCCTCTTTTTCTAGTTAAATATCTGCTTTGTTCAGTCATTAACATTCCTGGGGCTGAGCCGACTGAATCATGCAGTAATTTTCACTCCCATTTCGAAATTCTGAGGAGCCAGGCTTTCCTTTGTTTATGTATTTCTTCCAGACTTCTCTTAAAACCTGTGACTGCCTGTAATCATGGTTTTGATATGTTGAAATGAAGGGTTTTATATTCTTTTATTCACATGCCGCTTAGAAAAATGTTATTGAGATGGAAACCATGTATCTTCCTCCTCTCCTTGCTGCTTTTGTTTCTAGGAGCTTCTTTTGATTGATTCTATCACTGAGCAAAAGACTTTTATTGGGAGAAAGATACAAGGCTTGCTTTCTTCCTTTCTTCCCTTTCCTATATTGATACATTTATTAAGTTTGACCTCTTTTGGGTTTGGTTTGTGAGTCATGATGAGGATATTTTTAAAAGATTTATTTAACAAGAGTTATTGATTAAACCCTCTCTCACACTCACAAATTACTTATTGGGAATGTAAAATGTTCACTCTGAGGCACACACAATCAGATTCCAAGCCTACCACCGGGCGCTCGGTTTGCAGTTTACAAATAAGTATAATTCAAAAGCAAAATATCAGCTACAGAAAGGACATTCAGAATTTAGAAATGTGAATGTTTACGTCCCTGGAGCATCTGCGGAGGATTTTGGGAAGACTTCAGAGGGCTGGGCCCTTGCTGAATGGGAGCCGTGGCCACGTGTGGCTACTGAGCACAGCAGTGTGGCTATTCTGGATTGAGATGTGCTCCAGGTGTGAAATGCATAGTACAGAAAGAGCAAAATACCTCATCGATAATCTTTATATTGAGTACATTTTTAATAGTAATAGTTTGGATATATTGGGTTAAATAAGATATATTATTCAAATGAATTTCTCCTGTTTCTTTATACTTTTAAGAATGTCTACTAGAAAATTTAAAGTTGCACATGTGGCTTGCATTATATTTCTGTGGGAGAGTGCTGGTCTAAGAGACAGGCTGGATTTGATGACTAGAGAAGAAGAGAAAGTAATTCCAGGACTGGGAAGGGCGACAAGGATACAGACACGGTGGGAAAGGGGCAGAATTGCTCAGTTCATTGGAATATAGGGTGCATGAAAGTGAGTGATTGGAAGTGGAAAGGAGAGGAAAATGGAAAAATTGATGGGACAAAAAACTAGGTCAGGAATTTTGGAGGGTAGTGTTTCCTAGAGAGTACCCCAAGCACACAAAATGTGCTGTGCTGGAAAAGCTGGTTCTGTGAGGAAGTGAGCTTGGAAAGTGCGTACCCTCTTCTCTGGTCTGGAGACCCCAGAGCACGTGGGTGCCCTAAATCCTGGCGGTCTGCAGGAGTAAAGGCACCGTGAAATCGACGTGTCCTTTCATTTTTAAATCTCGCTTTTGAAGTTACTGTTTTTCCCGTGGAGCAGCCGAGGAGGGAGCGAATCTCGGATCCCGTGACGGGCGTGGGGGTCCCTAGGCCGCTAGCTTCCTCGGGCTGAACGTGATTCTCCGGGCCAGGCCCCACGTGCTGGGTGGGAGGTGAGAATCCTGGGCGTTTTGGCTCTTCCTCCCAGCCCTGGAGTCACATCAGAGGTGCGGTGGTGGCCCAGGTGTGGGGGCAGCTGGCAGCTGGCCGGGCACCGGTGCCCGTTACCCAGGCCCCCGGCTAGCGCCCGCCCCCTCTGCACTCCCCTGGGGCACTGCGGCCTCCTGCTCGACTCACTTGCAGGTGTCCCAGGTCTGCGAGCGCTTTCCCGGCCGGCTCCCCTGCTTGCAGAGGCTGCAGGAGCTGGTGGGTCTAGTTGAGGAACTCCAGGCCCAGGTGCGCCGGAGATCAGACCACCGCCGCCCCGGCACGCGGGGAGCACGGGCTTGGCGAGATTGGCCAGGGCTTCTGCTTGGCAGCGCCCGGGGGCCGTTTCCCCGTGCGCACCCCGTGACCCCGCGCCCCTGTGTCCCAGCGCTCTTCATCTCTTCAACACCTTCTGAGCGCCGCCATGCATTAAAGTCCATGCATTCAGCAGGCGTTTACTAAGTGCTGAGGCCCAGACAGGGAGGGCTGCTCAGAAACCACGACTGAATGAGAGGATGAGCCCAGACGAAGGGAGGGAATCGAACAACAGGAATACTAGGAAAATCGGTCACGGACCACACCTGCATTTACATTACTTTTAAAATCGCTTTTTTTTTTTTTAAAGACAAGCCCTGATTTTGAGAAATCGACATGAGGATAAACCTGGAAGGGAAGGTAATTCCATAAATCCTCTTACTTAGCATTTTATTGTGGGGTGACCGCATAAGCCACTGAACAGGTTTGTAAATGCATATTGAAGGACTGTGGATCGCCTCAGGCAGACTGCATTTTCTAAGCACTTTATTTAGGTTCTGGATTAAAATAATAACAAGAATTGTTGTTGAGGATGAAACTTACTTTTCCCAAGTGGAAATTCCTGCATGGATTGAGCAGAATGTTTGAAGGAGAAGTTGCTGCTATTATTCTATAACATCATCTGTTATAGAAAAGAGAATTTTTAAATAGAATTTATTATTTTGGAAGAAATTGGTTAGGAGAGCAATAGATACCATCAAATATTTATATATGTGTGTGATTTACTAGCCATGAACAAGGTTCTAAGGTCTGTTTAAAATCAGATTTTGTTTGTGGGTTAAAGGTAACACGTTGGCTTCTGAGAGTGAATATACTGCTGAATCTTCCCTCTACTGCTTTGTCTTGTTTTTTTTTTTTAACCTGTAATGGACAATCTTCAAGATATGCTGAATATTTTTAACAAAATTCTTTATTTTAGGTTGAGATAGAATTTACATACCATGACGTACATACTTATCAAGTGTACAATTGAAGGTTTTTTATCTTTTTTAAAACACATTCATAACATTGTATAAACAACGGCCACTATCCAGTTACCTGGAAAAGAAACTTCACAACTGTTAGCAGTCACTCCCCTTTACTCTCTGCCCCCTCCAGCGCCTGGCAACCACTAATCCACTTCCTGCCTCAGTGGATTTGCTGTTTAAGACGTTTCATGTGAATGGAGCTGCACGGCGTCTGCCCGTCGTGTCTGGCGTCCTTCCCTGAGCGTCGTGGTTTTGAGGCTCATCCCCATCCGTGGCTGGATTGGAACACCATTCCTTTTCGTGGCTGAACATTCCGCCATATGGCTAGACCACGTTTGTTTATCCATTCATCCCGTGATGGATCCTGGGTTGCTTCCATTTTTTGGCCACTGTGAATGATGCTGCTATATGAGCATTTTTGCATGTTTTTTTTTCTGTGTGTGTTGCTCTGTGTTTTCAGTTCTCTTGAGTACAAGCATACCTAGGAGAGGGATTGCAGGTCATATGGTAGGTCTATATTTAACTTTTTGCAGATTGCTCAACTGTTTTACACAGTAGCTGTACTGTTTTACAGGAAGGTACGGTTTCCGTTTTCTCCACATCTTTACCAACACTTGTGATTGTCTGTCTTTTTAATTATAGTAATCTTAGTGAGGGTGAAGCAGTATTTTATTGTGGTTTTAATTTGCGTTTTTCTAATGACTAATATGGCTGAGTATCTCTTCATGTGCTTGTTGGCCATTTGAAAATCTTTCTTGGGGAAATGCCTCTCAAATGTTTTGTCCATTTTTAATTCAGTTTTTTGATCTTTTTCTTTATGAGTTGCTAGAGATCTTTATATATTCCATATACCAGGCCCATATGAGATATATGATTTGTAAATATTTTCTACCTGTATGAATTGTCTTTTCATATTGATAATGTCCTTGGAAGCACGAAAGTTTTAATTTTGATTAAATCCAAGTTATGTATGTTTTTCTTTGGTTGCTTGTGCTTAGGATGTCATGTGTCATTTTGAGTTAATGTCTGTAGATACTATGAAGTAGGGGTCTAATTACATTCATTTGCATATGAGTACTCAATTGTCCCAGTGTCATTTATTGAAAAGACAATTCTTTCCCCATTGAATTACCTTGGCACCCTTGTAAAATTCAACAGACTATAAATGTATGAGACTATTTACAGATCTCAATTCTATTCCATTGGTCTGTGTTTCTATCCTTATACCAGTGCCACACAGTCTGCTACAGTTTTGTAGCAAGTTTTAAATTAGGAAAGTCTGAGCACTCTAACTTTGTCCTAGTTTTGAAAGATTGTGTTGGCTATTCTCCCTTGAATTTCAATGTGAAGGTTAGGATACGCTTGTTCATTTCTGCAAAAAGTCAGCTTGGAGTTTTATAGGGATCCTGTTGAATCTGTAGATTGATTTCAGGAATAGAAAATCTTACAATACAGGAACACAGATGTCTTTCCACTTATGGAATTCTAATTGTTCAGGGTGGATGAATAATTTCAGGTCAGTCAGAGATTCTCTTTATGACGTAGAAGCAAATTCCTCCTGGTTGCAAAAACCAAATTAGAAACATGGTTTTAGAAAATAGAAAGATACATGGAATATTTTTGTTCTTTACAAATTCATTCACTTTAAGTTTATGATTTTGATGTTGATTTGACCTTTTCCCAAAATAACTTGCGAAGGCTTTTATAACATTGGTATTGTACCTTTACTACGAGCGTATCTGTGAGAGCGGTTTTGGTTACCAGCAACAGGGGTACCCGACTTGCGTGGATTCAGAAGACGGACTTTGACGCTTCAGGGCTGGGCTGGGGCTGCCCGGTGGCTGCTGTGGCTCTCGGGCACATCTCTCTGGTTCTCTTGGCCCCACCTCCCAGCATGCCTTTCTGTCTTCCCAGGCTGGCCCTTGAGCCACTGCCCGTCCCTGACCACCACGGGGAAGGGGCAGCTGACACTGGCGCTGTGCTCAAACGTGGTGCAGCCCGGCAGTGGGGAGGGGGCTGACCCCGTCCCATCCCAGCGCAGTGGCGAGTGGTAGGGTGGGCAGGTGAGAGGGGCTCGCACACTGCCCAGGCATGGCGCTCAGCACATGGCGCTGTGTAACTGCAGGGAGAGCTTCAGGTGAAGAAGTAGCCCCACGCACGGACTCCGCTCACTGTCTCCCCGGTCCCCCACGCTCAGATGGAACGAAAATCTGGCCCGACAGGCCCAGGAATTGCCTTTGTGTCCCCATCACTCTTTCTGGCAGCCTGCTAGAGCCCTTGCACGGTGGGGAGAAATTCCAATGTCAGAGATTCATTCTCTTCCTAAAATATCACAACTCAGTGATCCTTTCCATAGCAACATGCCGCCTCTGCCACTGTTTTCGAAACAGACTTCTCTTATTCATCTGTTCATACATTTATTTACTCATTTGCCAAAATGATCCTGGGCCCTCTACATACCAGAGCTTGTGCCAAAGCTGAGAAAATGAAGACAGAGGCAGGGCTGCTCCAGGGGCCCCTGCAGATGTGCAGCCCCTCTGAGGACCCCACTCCACCCTTCTGTCCCTTGATAGTATGTCCAGACGTGGACCGAAGGGCCCAGAGGGCTCTGAGCTATGCCTGCGCATTTGGAGGCGGCTTTAGATGGTGGTGTGGGCGTGGTCTCCTGTGGGCTCCACTCGGAAGCCCCCGTCCTGCCTTTGCTTGGCTTTCCACAGGACTTGGGACTGTTTGCTTGACAGAGGGCAGGATCCCCTCCGACATGCGCCTCGGCCCTGAGTCCTCTGCTAAAGTGTATAATCTGACTTTTCTGAAACAAAACCCCTCAAGGGAGAAGGGATTCTGGGCAGGCAGAGGTTGTGGGGTCCCGCGGTGAGAAGACGGTGGGTCCTCGGGCCACGTGCCCGAGCCGTGCTGTCCTCCGCGGCCTTCTCCAGGAGGGGCCGAGGGCTCGGGTTCCTTCTGGCTTCTGGCCTCGATGGCACACCTGGGGTGGCGCCTGGCTGGCGGCAGGGCTGTGTCGTCTTGCGCTCTGGCCAGGGCCGGGTGGCTCTGGATCCACCGTACCCCTTCTGCTTCTCTGGCTCAGAATAAGCCGGTCACTGAGCGGCCTCCTTTGAAATTTGCCGAGGCAGGCGAGGTTACCACCCAACCATTGGTTAAAAACTGCCGACCCCGGGCGGGTCGGATGGAGAGTGGCCCTTCAAATCGGGTGTGCAGGTGGGGCTGGGGCGCCCGTGCCCCTCGGGGGCGAGTGGGAGCCGTGCCTTCCTCTCCTGCGCGCTGCGCCCCCCACGCCCCGTGCCCGCGTGGGTGTCTGTTCCACAGCCGCCTGGCCCTGGCCGAGCGGGCGCCGTGGCCAGAGCCTCCCGGCTGCTGCACGTGTGAAGGCAGCTGTGTCTCTCCCAGGGCCTGCCTTTAATTTGGGTAATATTCCCGTTAATAATAACATCTAATTACAACATCCATTAAAAGTTAGTAACATTAATTTAACAGGGAGAAAATCTAATAGAGTTCTTAGAGCGATATTGGCATTTTTCCATTAAATTAATGTTACAAACTTTTAACAGGATGTCTTAAATAGGCATCGTTAGTGCTGGGAATATTAAACAAATTAAACTCAGGCCTGTAATATGAGGTGGGAGCCCATTTATGAATCCAAAGGAAGGTGTCTGGGGGGCTTTGTCTGCCCTTAACACAGCCACCAGGAGCAGGGGGGCTGGCAGGGCCACGGAGCCGAGGTCTTCCCTCAAATTCCCCCGGAGCAGCGGCCCCCAGGCGGGGGGCTCGTTCCTTCATATCTCTGAGGTTGGAGGACTCAGAAGGGGTCATGATTTTGTTGTTAAATTCTAAATCTTCCCTGAGGGTGGCCCCGGGTTTCCTGGAAAAAGGCCAAGCCAGAGACCCTGTGGCCTGGGGCCGCTCAGGCCAGTGTCAGGAGCGGGGGCTGCGGGGGGCCGTGCTCCGGTGCCCACACTGGGGGGCTGCGGAGGGCCGTGCTCAGGTGCCCGCGGTGGGGGCTGCGGGGGGCCGTGCTCAGGTGCCCGCGGTGGGGGCTGCGGGGGGCCGTGCTCAGGTGCCCGCGGTGGGGGCTGCGGGGGGCCGTGCTCAGGTGCCCGCGGTGGGGGCTGCGGGGGGCCGTGCTCAGGTGCCCGCGGTGGGGGCTGCGGGGGGCCGTGCTCAGGTGCCCGCGGTGGGGGCTGTGGGGGCTGTGCTCAGGTGCCTGCACTGGGGGACTGTGGGGGCCGTGCTCAGGTGCCCGCGGTGGGGGCACAGGAGAGACGGGGTGGGCAGTGGTCTCCATCCTGAGGTCTCCTCCTGCGGTCGCGATGGCCAGGAGTGCGGGGACCCCGGGCTGGTGGCCGGGCGCGGGGCCGGGGGCTGGACGCCTCCCACCGAGCGTCAGGAAGGGGCTCCGCTGGACATGCACCAGGCGTGGATGGCGCCTGCGCTCAGCTCCCCGAGACCGTCTGGGAAAAGCCCGCACCCCGCCCGCGTTTTAAAGGAGCGTGCTGGGCGTCCGTACCAGTTAGGAGAAGAGGCGAGAGCACGGCCTGCCTGGACAGCGCCGGGAGCCCCTGCCCTGGGCCGCGGCGCTCGGGAGGGCGCGGGAGCCTCCCTCCTGCCCCACAGCCCCGGGGTCCCCCACGGCTGGAAGCCAGGGGAGCAGAGCGAGCATCTCGTTCTGTGAGCCGGGAAAGCGCAGGCCTGGGGAAGGCCGTGCATTTGCAGTCCCGCGTCAGGGGCTGCGTGCAGCAGGTGCTGAGGGCGAGCGTGGAACCCCGGCTCCAACCTGCCTCCCGGGTCCTGGGGCCGGCAGCTCTGCGCGAGTTACAGCTCCGTTTCCTCAGCTCTAAGGTGGAAGGATGACGCATAGGAGCAGTGTGGGAGCAAATGACAATGATGCGAGCCACAGCCGCTGGGCCCGAGGCTCAGGAAGGAGCCATCGAAACGCTCGGCTTCTGTTGCCTCTGCCGAGCCGACGGCGTCGCTGGGGGCTGCAGATTCAGGAGGCGGCTGTGCTTCAGGAGGCTCGCTCGTGCACTCGGCTTCTGGGGTTCCGCGGTCGGGTCCCAGCTTGGGGGAGCAGCTCTGATCTCCCAAGGGGAAGACCCACGGGCCACCCACTTCTGCCACGGCGGCGCTGGCCGGCCCTCGTTCCGGTTTGAATAAATGCACGCGAGCCCCGGAGGGCCCGAGCAGGCGTCGCCGTAGCTGAGCATGCTAGTGGTGCCCGGTGACGGCTGAAATGGGGTTTTATAGAGAACGCAGTTTCATGCAGCGCCTCTACAGCCGTGAGAGATTTTCCAGCTTGTCGTTTAAACTGTGTAAAAGGAGGCTCTGGTGCATAGCAGGAACCAGAACAGAGAAACGTGGAAGGAGTAGGTGAAGGACACACCTGGCCTTTGAGGGGACAGTCAGGTGGAGGCCAGGACGGTGCAGGGGGAGCGAGCACGCGCAGCAGCTGAGCTGACGGGGAGCTCACGGCGGGTGGAGACCGCCTGAGCTCGTGAGAAGGGAAGAACGTCAAAGGAGAAGACAGCCGCGCCGTGGGTGTCAGCTACAGGAAAACAGGGATCTTCTGCCGGGCCTTTCCCTGTGGAGGGCCTGGGGCAAGGCTTCCTTATTGCTCCTTACTTATATTTTATTAATTTTCATTAAACATTTTATTGGAAAATAATGGTCCACTCTACAGATGGAATTCATCTTCTCTGAAAAAGTCACGAATGTGTAGTGTCTCAGCACATTAATCGACTCAGTGAAAACTGCCTGCAGAAAGGAATCCTTAGTTCTCTCCTGAGGCCAAGTATTTACCTGGTTTGCAGAACTATGATTTTATATATCTTTGTACCTGAGTAGATGCATGGAATATGTATAAATATACACTTCATGCATGTTTAAAGTGGGATGCTTTTGCAGCAGGAACCATTTCTGTTTTTTTCTTAAGTTTCATATTAACAGACTAAATTAATTTGCTTTAAATTTGGGAGACAGAGTGCAGATGGCAGCCTGCCACTGAGTGGCTGTGAGCCCCTCATTTCTGTAAGCCTCAGTTTCTCACCTGTAAAATGGGGATCATAATATGCCTCCACAAGGCAGTTAGAAATAATGTGGACAGTGTTTGGCCCCATGCCAGGAGCACACTGCTCTCTAAAGAAGTGGAAGCTCTTGTGTTTTCAATTAGCAATGAATTGAAGGAGTTCTTAAAGTTTTTTTTTTAATCTACAGCTTAATGGAACAATACATATTATTGTAACAAAGAAGAGGTGTAGCAACTCCTTTGCTCTTTATCCCACAGTTGCTACATATGAAAACACTGGTTGAAGTTACTATGTTGCAGACTGCTTTCATTTTTAAATGCTCAGAAATATAGAAGTTAGGGCCTATTTGTTTCAGAAGCTGATCCTGCAGCTGTTGGGAATACTTACAAGTAAAAGCAAACAGAGCTCCCTATTAAAGGGGTAAATTTGGTGCAGTAGATAATAAATATATAAAAGGATTTTGGAATTATGTGTGATTCAGTCAAGGACAAAAGTACTTCCATGTACATGTCCTTGAATTTGGATTTTGAGCAAAGGTGTTTTCCCAATTAAATTATAAAGTGAGAATATCGACAGGTATTAAATATGAAAACAGGAAATGACACGAGTATCCATTACTAAACAGGGAGTTGGAGAGTGTAAGCATTTTCCTGTAACGCAGGTGGGGTTAACCAAACTGAGGGAAAAGAGAAATTCTGAGATGGGCATGTGGAATGCTCTGAGGGCCCCGACTCTCCTGTTCCCCGGGCAGGGAAGGGTCCCCCGCAGCCAGGGTGCTAAGCTCCTGCTGATTAGGGGGTCTGCTTTAATCACTGCCCTGGAAGGGGCAGGAGCATGGAGGCCTCTCTGTCCCCAGGAACACTCACCGCCTTTGCGTTCAGGCGGCCTGGAGCTGCCACCAGTTTGGATGAATTCCCGTAAATCTTCTGTTAGGAAGTCTCAGTGCAGAAGTGCTGCTCAAATAAGGAAGCTAACCCCTTCCAGGTTGAACAAAGGGTGTCTGGGATGCAAATTAAATTAGCTAGAGATTAAAAAAAAAAAACACTGGGAATTTGTCTCTTTCTAGAGTTAAACTTTTTGTCTCCTTCCTCACGGACAGATTTAGATGTCTCATTAAAAAAAATTACTGTTAGGCCTCCAATAATTTAAAATTTAATGAGCATACAAGGAAACAGAAAATACTTCAAGCGCCTGCTGTCATGTGCATTTTAAGTACATTTTCCCATTTATTATTATGCTCAGTTATTCAGATGCAAAGTTTATGTTTCTAGATTTCTAGAGGTAAATTTAAATCTAATAATCAGTATAAGCCTCTGAACTATGGAATCATCTTTCAAAACTGCTGTTACTTTACTTTTCAAGGTAGTAGCCTACCACAAGTGACAAACACAGCACCAAAGCTGGTAGGAACTATGTGTGAGAAGAGAAAATAATTTAATCTCAGGTCCCTGAAATTTTCTCACCATTCTTCATGCTGTCGTTATTATAAATCTTGTCAACTCCTGTCTGTTAGGTTTTCCAGAAGCTGCATGTACATGCCTTTCTCACTTCAGAGGGGAGAGGAGCAGGGTAGGAGGCTGGAGAAAAGGAGACTGATGGCATGGAGACTTCATCCAATAAAGCCCCAAAGAGAGCAAGCATTTGTGCATGGATGGCACCTGAAGGAAAAGAAGATTTTAGAGTTTCAGTGAGCACATCAGAAGTAATTTGTTCGTGTTTCCAGACCACTTGCCTGAGTCGCTTTCATCTTTGCACAGGAAGAAGCGAGTGGAGGAAGAGTGTGGTGTGCACACGTGTTTCAGAGGATGGGGGTGGGGTGAGATGGTGTGTGGGGGTGAGATGGCGGGGGTGGGTATGAGATGGTGGGGGTGTGAGATGGTGGGGATGGGGGTGAGATGGTGGAGTGTGGGTGAGTGGTGGGGGTGGGTATGAGATGGTGGGGGTGGGGGTGAGATAGTGGGGGTAGGGGTGAGATAGTGGGGGTGGAGTGAGATGGTGGGGGTTGAGGTGTGAGATGGTGGGGATGGGGGTGAGATGGTGGAGTGGGGGTGAGATGGTGGGGGTGTGTGAGATGGTGGAGTGGGGGTGAGTGGTGGGGGTGGGGTGATATGGTGGGGGTAGGGGTGAGATAGTGGGGGTGGGGTGAGATGGTGGGGGTCGGGGTGTGAGATGGTGGGGATGGGGGATAGATGGTGGAGTGGGTTTGAGATGGTGGGGGGTGTGAGATGGTGGAGTGAGGGTGAGTGGTGGGGGTGGGGTGAGATGGTGGAGTGGGGGTGAGATGGTGAGGGAGGTGTGAGATGGTGGAGTGGGGGTGAGTGGTGGGGGTGGGGTGAGATGGTGGGGGTGGGGTGAGGTGGTGGAGTGGGGGTGAGATGGTGGGGGTGGGGTGAGATGGTGGAGTGGGGGTGAGTGGTGGGGGTGGCTCACCTCTTCACAGTCACCATGAACAGCTCCTGGCTCTCTCTGGAGATTGAGCCTGTGGTTCAATCTCCTTATCAATGCCAGAGACAATCTGACTATTGAGATAGAACCAAGGGTACAGACAAAAATAATTAGCCTTGCTGCAGCTCCCAGGGTGGAATTTGCACATAGCTGTGGATGACTTAAGTTGTTAGATACTGAAGCGAGGATTTAATGTGAGCCATTCCTTGAAAAGCAACAGCAAACGGGACTTAAGAGCAGTTTTTAAATGTAGTATTTGGCTGATCAGGACATTTCTTGTCTTTTCAAACCTTTCTGCCTATTTTGGAAAACCTCGTTAAACAACTAAACGCTCTTTTAATTTTACTTGGTGCAGGCAACATGGGTGATGGAGCCGGCAGTAGAGTCTGGTAGAGATTCCCATGGGCAGGTCTCCAGGCTCTTGAGCCTGTCCCTGTGCTCTGTGGGCAGCCACATGGTTTATCAGTTACTTCCGACTAGATTGTTTGACTTTCAGAAATGGTTAGACCAGATGCTCAAAGAACCAAAATTGTTTGGAAGAAAACTGTCTGTGGAAACCCTTGACAAATTACAATAGCTACAAAATGTCCCAGCATCTAGGCATCTGGCAGCATCTTCAAAAGAAGCCAGAGTGACCGGTATCAAGGGCTCATCATTGGACCATCCTTCCTTGTTGGTCTTTGCCCTTGCACTTGGGGGATTATTGCTGTTTCATTGGGGAATGTGACAGAGCTCCCCAGGGTAGGAACTCAGCACTCCCTCAGTTGTTGTCTGTAACTGCAACTACTATGAAAATACCCAGCATATTTCTGAACATTTTTATGTCCTTTATATACAGGCCCTGGAGAACTCCCTCCCAACAATGTGCCCCCCATCAATAGCACCCCACACCAGTGTTCCTCCCCTGCCATAGTTGAACCAGTGTGCCTGAAACATGCACTAGGCCTAGAGCTGCAGGGTGCCTAAGAGCTACCTCCTGAGAGCCTACGTGTTGCTCAAATGTGGCCACTCTCTAAGCCAAACTCAGCATGGAAATGCATTGCCTTCCCCTCAGCATGGGACATCACTCTGGGGATGAGCCTCCCTGGTGCTGAGGGATTACTACCAATCACTAATTGGTGACACAACTAGAAAGAGACCTTGAATAAAAGAATCAACTCAGACCAGCAGAATATCTCAACTTACATGGACAATCATGTGTTAAAAACTGCTTTTTTACCTTGAATGAAAGGGGGAAAAGGCAAAAACAAATGAATTTATATGGCTAAGAGTCTTCAAAAAAGAGTTGGGAGGTCATCAGAGGAGTCACACTTATGCACGCCTCAGTAGGACCCCAGAAACAACCAAAGTAGATAAACCCTAGGCACTGGTTCTCCTGAAGGCTATGGAGGCCTACAGGGTATACGGTCATGGCAGGTAGATTTGGAGTTCTGTGCCATGTCTGTGGGCCCTACTTTGGAATTTGTGCTCCTGAGAGTGATGGAGCTGGACTCAGATGTGACCTTTCTGCACTTCTGTCACTTTTACTGAACCTATGGTTGGTGCTGGGATTGGTATATATTGAGGGGACTTGAATCTCTGGACTGTGCATGTGCCAGCTGGGCCCTGAGCCTCAGCAGAGTGGTGGCTCCTACTCTGTGGTTCGTTGGACTTACCCAAGTCAGCTAACAGGGAGGTAAAGATGGTCAACCACCACACCAGGGAACCAAGAGTGCCTACAATGACAAGCAGAATTATATTCATCATCCGTGTGGAATCCAAGCCCCCTCTTGATATAGAGTTGGAGTGGACATTCCCATCCCAGGATCCATGGAATGGAGAAATAAAATATGGACTACAGTGGACTCAGTGATATTCTACTATAAAATTATTGTGAATAGTCATAGAAGAAAATGTAGCATTGATGTGGAGAAAGGGGTCACAGTAGTTACTGAGGGCAGGAAAAGGGAAGAAGAGATGTGATGTGGGGGCATTTTTGGGACTTGGAGTTGTCCTAAATGATATTGCAGGGTCAGATGCTGGACTTCATATATCCTGCCATAACCCACTGAATGTACTGGGGCGAGAATGTGAACTACAGGGTAAATTATTATCCACGTGGCGCAGCAGTGCTCCAAAATGTGTTCACCAAGTGCAATTAGTGTGCCACAATGATGGGGGAGGTTGTTGGTGTGGGAGGAGTGGGGTGGGGGGTGGGGGTTATACAGGAATCTCTTATTTTTTTTAATGTAACATTTTTTGTGATGTACCTTCAAAAAAATAAAATTTACAAAAAAGATGGAGGTGGGGGTGGGGAGTGGGTTATATGGGAACCTCTAATGTTTTTTAATGCAACGTTCTGTGTGATCTATTAACTTTAATAAAAAAATGTTAAAAAAAAAAAAGCCAGAGTATAGAGTAGTCAGTGAAGAATGCGCTGTGTTGAATAATTAATTGGTGTAAGCTAATCGTCATACAGAAGAGCTTCCCACATGCGACAGAGGACAGTGACATGCTTGGCAGATTCTCTTCGGGGAAGACAGATGAAATAGGCGTGGGCTTTCAAGTCAAAAGTCATGAACACACTTGTTCTGAAATTTTCATCCCAGCTTTAAAAATATGTAGAGAAGAACAAACCTTTATATATCAATTTATATTTTGAAAAACAACATTGTAGTTGGTTGTCAGTATTTGGCTTTACATGTTTTCCCCCTGGTTAATATCAGCAACATGGTAAACAAAAGATCCTATTTGTTACAGCTGTTGGGAGGATGGTAAAAGGAGTTGGGTGTATCAGCAGTCAATTGGTCGGGGTCAGAAAGTATTTTTATTGTACTTGTGTGTCCACCCTAACAGAGACCATATGATATTCTGAGGTTATAAATGAAAGATTGTGGAATGAATTATGTCCCTTATCTAAATCATGACACAGAAAAAGCAGTGGAGCCAACCTCCATAATCTAATATCCTTTAGGATGGAATGGCATGTTTTGTTGAACTGGTAGGATTCAAGCAATCAGCACAACGTAAAACATGAATTAGCATGATGCGGAAACAAATACAAATATTTGGGCATCCTATTGTGTAATCAGGTGCAGCCAAGATTCGAATGTGTCTTTGCAGAGCCTGCCTGTTTTTAATTAAAAGAGTACCAAATAGAATCATCATGCTTAACATTTGGGGGGGTGGATCTCAATAAAATCTGCCAGCCAGCCTGCTTATAACAAAATGATTGATTTTCCTTTAGAATGGTAATGCTATAGATTTTGGTAATATGACTTATTGATTATTGCTCTAAGTGCTTTCAGCACTATTGATGGGTTGAAGATACACAAAATCCCATCACCCTCTGATTTCCTCCACTGTCCAGGAAACTGCGCACATCTGGTTTCTTTCAGCTCTTGAAATTCTCATTAGCGAAGGTTTACGGGGAGTAAATCTGCTCTTCTAGGAAGTTGGGTAATTAGGAGTTGGTTTTACACCTTCTCGTGGGTTTCATTGCCATCTTTACACTTCTGGGGTGACTACTAAATATCGTCCCTCCTCTGACTTCTGGAGCCGAGTCTGGGGCTGCCCTCCGAGCAGAGGTCTCCGCAAGGTCGTTTGGAGCTCACTGGGGGTGAGGGGCGACAGGGACAGCCCCTCAGAGCTAGGAAATCAATCACGATTAACACGGGACTTGCTTCCTGCAGGGGAAGCCTCTGGAAGGAGAGGTCAGAGGGGAGGCCCGCTGGCCAGCGGGCAGGCGGAGGCCCTGCATGGCCACGATGCTGGGGCCCTCCGGGGACCGCACCCGGGACTCCTGGGGGGTCAGGGCCTGCTTGGAGAGGGTGGGGGGGGGCGCCTGGAGGTGCATTCTGCTCTGCGGGTTTCGAAACGTGCATCCTGTGAACGCTCCGAGCTCCTGTGCACGTCAGGCAGCTGAGACAGCCCAGCCTTCTGGCGACTTCCCAGCGCCCTCGCTGCTCTGCTCGGCTCCTTCCGCTTTGCCTCTTCTTCCTTCAGTACAGATTAGGATCATTTCCTCTTTTCTTTCCTTTTTTTCCCTCTTCCTTTTCCTGTTTTGCTCCAACCCCATGGGGCTTGGGTCCTTTTCTCCAAATTAATTCCGTCCGTGCCCCTTTCCTAGTCCAGCTCCCAGACAACTTCTCCCAACAGGGCTCCAGGGGGGTCCCGCCCCGGGGGCTTTCCATGGCTGGGTGCCGCTCCCCGTTTGCTGACATTCCTTGTTCACAAACGTTAGCTTGGTTTTCAGCAGAATGTCAACCCACTGGGCGCAGGAGGCGTTTGCTCCACTCCTGGGTCTCTCACAGCACCTGGCAGCGTCGGAGGGGCTCGAGGGCCGAGGGCTCGGGCACCCAGTCCTGACGCAAGAGTTTCGGGAAGGCGGGTGCTGACGCAGGTGCCAGGGGGAGGGGGACAAACCCACAGAGGAGCCCTGGGATGTGTGAGCGTGGGACGCGTGTGTGAGTGTGTGATGTGTGAGGGGGTGAGCCAGTGTGCATGACACAGGCGTGTGAGCGATTGGGGCGTGGGGGCAGTGTGTGTGCATGTGTGGGGTGCGAGTGTGCAAAACTGCCTCTTGGGTATCAGTCAGAACCTGCTGGGTGTAGCAACAACGCGAGGAGGCTAATTACAAACAAAAACGAGGAAAACAAGGACTTTCCTCTTTCTGGTGGAGGGACAGTGTGGCTCTGTCTTACTTGGAACTGGGGAAGTTGCGTTTTGGAGCTGGTTTCTGAAGAGTGAGTAGATACAGAGCAACAGAAAAACGGTTAGGGATGGGGGGAGCCCCCGCGCAGAGAGGAGGAGGGGCAGGTGGAGGTGTGCCGGGCGGTCGGGGGGCTCGTGGCCCTGGCCTCGTCGTCCCCTGCCGTTTCCCGTCAGGAAGATGTAGACTCCATCCCGTGGAGGGGTCCACCACGAGCCCCAGGAGGGAGCGGGGACACGAGTGCGGGCGCTGTCATGGAGAGCCCCCAACGCCGTGAAGGAAGAGCCCCGGCCCTCCTCATGCCCGTGCCCCCGCTGCTTCGGGCGCATGCCGGGCTGCTGTGCAAGGTGGCCCCCCGGGGACGGCACAGGGCCTGATGGGCCCACGTCCCAGGGAAGCCTGGCCGCAGGGCCAGGGCTCAGTGGACACTGCGAGCCGCAGGGCCACAGGCGCCCTCCAGGGCTGCGCGTCCCCGCCCGCCGCCCGCCGTGGGTGCCCCGTCCTCCCAGGGACCTCAGTGGCTGGCCGGGCAGGTGGCGAGGTCCCTAGTGAAGGAGACCGAGCTCGAGGGGACTTCCCCAGCCAGGAGCCGGGGCCCTTGGCACGCAGGTGCCTGCTGGGGTGTCGCTGCGAAGCAGAGTCAGTGATCGCCTTCGGAAGACCGGGACTCAGGATTCATTTTGGGAAGGAAAATTTATTAACGACCAGCCGGCTTGGGAACTACCCGAGCCCAGAATAGGATCTTTGGGTTTCTTTTATACAGAGGATGTAGGAGTCAGGGGTCAACGGTGGTGTTTATATGCAAAAGGCCTTTTTGATCTTTTTTTCTTTTTAAAGATTTATTTATTTATTTATCCTCCCCCTCCCCCGCCCCGGTTGTCTGTTCTCTGTGTCTATTTGCTGCATCTTCTTTTGTCTGCCTCTGTTGTTGTCAGCGGCACGGGAATCTGTGTTTCTCTTTGTTGCATCATCTTGCTGCGTCAGTTCTCTGTGTGTGTGGCACCATTCCTGGGCAGGCTGCACTTTCTTTCGCACTGGGCAGCTCTCCTTACGGGGCGCACTCCTTGCGCATGGGGCTCCCCTACGCGGAGACACCCCTGCGTGGCAGGGCACTCCCTGCACACATCAGCACTGCGCATGGGCCAGCTCCACACGGGTCAAGGAGGCCCAGGGTTTGAACCGTGGACCTCCCATGTGGTAGGCGGATGCCCTAACCACTGGGCCAAGTCCGCTGCCCCAAAAGGCCTTTTTGTTAGTGTCTTAGAATTTCAAGTGTTTTATCTGAGTAGCAGACAGGCCTTGAATTAACAATACTCTCTAGGTAAGTGTGAGTTTACACGCTTCTCATACATCTCTTGTACGTTC
This sequence comes from Dasypus novemcinctus, assembly GCF_030445035.2. Lineage (NCBI taxonomy): Eukaryota > Metazoa > Chordata > Mammalia > Cingulata > Dasypodidae > Dasypus > Dasypus novemcinctus. Next base: position 95,381,340 of record NC_080688.1, on the reverse strand, counting down.
CGGTGAGCTTGAACGAGCACCTTTACTTACACGCAACCCAGGTTATTCAGGAAGAAACATACAGCTCCCCCCACAGCCCAGATCAAGTTCACCTGAGCAAGACGGCAGCGGGAGGCAGGCTGCCCGCCTGGGAGAGCAGCCGCCAGGGGACAGGGTTGGACGGGGCCTCGAAGCCGTGGGGGTGGGCGAGGCTGACGCCCCCTCTGCGTGGCCCAGCGCCCCACGCGGCCCGGCTCAGCCGACAGCAGCCGGGCACTGCGGGAGGTCACGGCGGCCTCTGTTCCGCTCCGCAGAGCTTGCAGCCCGGGGACGTCGGGGGTCCGGCCTGGGGGTGGCGTGCCCGTCGCAGGAGGGCCTTCCTGGGCGCTCGTCCTGGGTCCCCGGAGCCCAGGTGCAGCCTGGAGAAGTGACACCCGAGCAGCTCCCGCGGCCAGGCCAGTCCGCGGGTGAGATGGGCAGGCGGCCGGCCCGCGTGCGGGTCCCTTCCAGCCCACGGAGCTGCAGGTGGGCTGCGCGCCGAGGGAGGCGGCGCGCTGGTGAGGCCGTCGGGGGCTGAGCCGCCTGTCCTGGCGGCGCCGGCTCGTGAGCCCAGGGCCGGTCTTGGGGTGAAGCTGTCGGTCTGCTCTTCAGGACGGTCCCCGTGAGGTTCGTGAGTGGTTGAGGGGGGACCTTGCTGCCGCCTCCTGGAGGCCAGCCCAGCCCCCACTGCCTCCCTTCTCCCCCTGCACCCCCCGCCGAGGGCGCTGCACTTGCTCTCCAGCTCACGGAGGAGCGGAGGCCGACCTGGCTGGGCCTCTACCGTCCACGTGCTGTGGTCATCCTCAGTATAATGACCTCAGGTAGCCGTGTAGGTCGAGCTCTTACCCTGGACCAGGAGCTGAAAATTGCCAGCGGTTCTCTGGGGCGCACTGCGCCGTCCTTCCGACGAGCTGTTCTGATGACGGTTCCAGAAGCCTAAGCCACAGCCGAACCAAGGGAGGCTCCTCAGCAAGGTCCCTTCCGGGTGCAAACCCCGCCGAGCGGCGCTGAGCTCCTCGGGCGCTGCGGGTTGGAGAGGCGAGTCTGCAGTCAAAAGACGTTCTTGGGAAAACCAGCTTGGCAGGTGATCCCGGGAACTGGCCCCACCTTAGAGTACGGCCAACATCTACAGTCTGACGTATTTGTCCTTGTCACTCTGTTTTCAACCGAAGTCCACTTGGCAAGGATCTCATGAGACACTGTATCTGGAAAGTTCCAGCAAGGATGTCTGAATGGGTTCACGAAAGCACGGGTCCATATTAACAGATTCAAATGGAAATAAGCTCAGAAAAATTCCCTCGTGGTATATGTTAGTGTTTGTTGTGGGTCAAGAACATAGCGTCTTACACTTAGAATACTATATTTAAAAAGCCATTTCTTGGAGTTACAGCAGAGGAAAATTTTACTTGAAATCTTTCTTTTCACTTTTCTTTTCAACTAGCCACCAAAGACCCTTCATTAGACCTGCTTCCAGTTTTATTTGAACCCACGAAACCTTGCGAATCCAAAGGCAACTCAATAAACCTCAACACAATTTCCCACTTGAGTTTTGGACATCAGTTTTGCCAGATGGATATAGATCAAACTAGAACTCATAAAGGAAGTCAACAGTCCTGAAACCATGTGAACCGAAACCGTAGGAGAGTTCAATGAAACCCACGTGATCAGAACTCTGCGTTTTGCGGAGTGCCTGACACGCCCTGTGACCCATGAGCAGCGCTAAAGCGGTGCCAGGCAAGCGAAGCCGCGCGGGGTGCTAGGACGTTCTGATTCGGCTTTCCTGCTGCTGGTTTAGGGTGAGTTCTCGTTTCTCAGTTTCTCTCCCCATCTTTCTCTTCTCTAGCGTATCAGTGGCTGTGGCCACAGTGACCCCTGACTGTGCGCAGTGTTCAGTCCACGGGGGCTGTGTGCAGCTGCCAGGAGGGGCTCTGTGGTTTAAACCACGCTTTGGGTAAATTTTTTTTTAAATAAAGATTTATTTATTTCTCTCCCCTTCCCCCGCCCCAGTTATCTGTTCTCTGTGTCCATTTGTTGCATGTTCTTTTGTCAGCGGCACGGGAATCTGTGTTTCTTTTTGTTACATCATCTGGTTGTGTCAGCTCTCCATGTGTGTGGCTGCCATTCCTGGGCAGGCTGCACTTTCTCTCACGCTGGGTGGCTCTCTTTATGGGGTGCACTCCTTGCGCGTGGGGCTCCCCTACGCGGGGGACACCCCTGCATGGCAGGGCACTCCTTGAGCGCATCAGCACTGCACATGGGCCAGCTGCACACGGGTCAAGGAGGCCTGGGGTTTGAACCTTGGGCCTCCCATGTGGTAGACGGACGCCCTAACCACTGGGCCAAGTCCACTTCCTGCTTTGGGTAAATTGAAGTGCTTTTGTGACTGTTTTCTTGCTAGACTTGGGGATGCCTCCTGTTTGTATGTGATAAATGCGGGAACACATCCAAATCATCTCACTTCCATGTTTAGATGTGAGTATAGCAGCTTTTCTTTCCTTCACTGTAAATCAGTAAATAAAGTATGTTATCACTGTGTGAAGCACCCTAAAGTGTTCACCAGGCTGGCAGAGTCTCCATAATAGATGTGTTTGATGTCCTAGCAAGTGCACCTTTTGTGACTCTCCACGGTTCTAGTGAAAATTATCTGTACATATTCCCCATGTGCATACACATTTCATTTATGAAAACTATTAATCACTGCCATGGGCCCTTTAAAATAATTCTACCAAGTTCCATCTCCAAAGATTCATTTCCACGTGAAGATGGTGTAATTAGGCAGCCATCAAAGAAAGGTTGTCAACTTCTGCGGGAAGCCACCCAGGCAACTGCACCCTGAACCAGCTCCTAGCTCCCCACGGCAGGTGAGGTCAGTGCTACATTGAAGGAGAAGGTGTAGGGGTTGAGTGGTTAGCACAGAGTGAGGACGAGGTTGTCACGCTCATTTTCATATCTTTGAACACAGAGAAAACAAGCGAAGCAAGCACAATCATGTTTGAAAAATTCGGAATGTCTGCTTTTTGGCCTCTTAAAACGTAGGTAACTTATGAAGCCAACTTTGGTGGCCTGTGCACGATACAGGGTTGGAGCTCTGGGAAGGGGAGGGCAGGGGAGGGGAGGGGAAGAGAAGTCTGCCTCTGTTTGGGGGGGGTGGGGATGCCTGCTGGAGTTTCGGGGTCACCACCCCGTGCGCACAGCCTTGTCTCCCCCCACCGCCTGCTCACTTTGACGAGAGAGACTTCGGGGCCAGCAGTGACCTGGAGGTGGCGAAGCAGCCACTGGCTAGGGGCGCCCCGAAGGAACCAGGAGACGGGTTCTCCCGGAGAGCCCTGCCCTCCCCGCCCCCGCCCTGTGGGGTGCCAGCGCGGCCTCAGGGCGCAGGTGATCTGGTGCTTGACCTGGCTGCTCGGGGGTGGGAGAAGGAGCCCCTCGTTTGAACTGTGTGGTCATTTGGGGGGTGATATTTTGAGGAGGTAGATTTCAAGATCCTATTAATTTCATCACTCTGGGGCTTCCGTATAATACCCAGAAAAATCAATGAACAAATCGTCTTGTTCCTAAAATTTACACTCCTTTGATATTCTTGATTCTTCTCTTCCTTTCTTTTAAACTGATACCTTGGTATTTCAAGCAGAAATCTTTAAAACAATGTATTTCTTCATATTATCATTTTTTCCCTTGTAAATATTCCAGGCTGTAGCACGAGGCATAAGAGTCCAAAATCTTGTTGAAAAGAGAGATTTTTAAAAAAGAAAATGACTTCCACCTTTTAAATGTGCCGAGACCTGTGTTCTCTGGGAGCGTTTCCATGGGAGTTCAGAGCAGGTAAGCCTAGCCCCTGCAGGCCCCCGACCGCTGTCGGGCTGTTCCAGGACGAGGCGTCTGGGTAGGGCCCCAGGAGCTACCAGGCCTGCGGTGAGCACAGGCGGTCTCTCTCTTCTCTCCTAGGAGGGTCAACACTGACTCCAGGTGAGGACGGGGAGGGTGGGAAGCAGGCAGGGTCAGATGAGAACCCACAGGCTGGCCCGGGAACGTGAGACAGAAGCCTGCCCCTCTTCCCTGATGGACTGGCCCTTCCCGCATGTTCTCTGCGACAACTTGCCCGACTCACTCAGACTTGCTCATGCAATTATTTCCTTTTAGCAAGATTTGAAGTCAGAAACAATTCAGACGATGCGTTCATCTTGGGGCACACACAGACGTCTGCGACGCCGCTTCCCCAGGTCCTGGGGCCCGTCTCCCCACGGCCATCGGGCCGGTCACCCCTTTATGCGGCGGTGGTGGAGCTGGAGCGCGAGCGGCTGCTGCTTCTCACGCTGATTTTGTATCAGCAGTTTTAGAGATGGTAATAGTTGTTTTTGTTTTCTCCCTTGCTTTGGCAATGGAAAGCTGATCTGCAATATGGCAGAGAGTGAGCTGAGAACTCTGAATTTTCAGTTCATTCGTTTGTTTAGCAAATATTTGCCACACACCAGCTGTTGGCAAGGTCCTCTTCTAGGACTTGTGAATTTAGAGAAAACATGATCCTTCACCCTCAGAGAGTTTTCACAATGGCCTAAATGCTATACTCCGCGTCAAGGAGAGGGGCAGTTTCTAGAGGAGATGCGTGTTCTATGTAAATAACCAAGCTTCATCGGTGCAGCAGCTGCAGATGTGGGCACGTGGGGACTTCCTGCCTCCAAACCAGCATTTTATTTCCTTTTCAAAGGTTTTCTTTACGTTTTTCCCTAGATATATGCAGAGAAGGGCTCTCAAGTCCAAACTTCTACTTAAACTTGGAAGCATTTTTCTCAGCTTGACGAAACACTATGCTCATAAAGATTGAGTTCTGTTTTTTTAATTGTCTTATTTGAAATTGTTTTTGTCATAATATTTCTTAACACCTTAAAGTTTACTTTTTTTTTCATTTTCTTTTTTAGGGAAAGGCAAATCTGGTATAACTGTGGTGAAATTAGTTTTAGTGCCGTGATTTAGAACACTGAAACACCCACAGAATTAACGGCTCTCCCCAGCCGCGGCTCTGTGCCCAGAGCTTGGGTCTGCCCTGCTCGGGCCTCAGTGCCGGCGTGAGCTCAGGTCAGAGGTCGCGCTGAGCAGTGCCGAGCGAGGGCAGAAGGCGCCTCCCACCTGACAGGCACAACGCATCATCCACCATCCAAATGCAATCTAAGTTCTATCTACGGGGTGAAGCCTAATTGATTTTTAAAATCATATTTGAGTGTTTTTTTTTTTTAGTTTGGGATCCCCTGCCTCATTTAATGTAAAAAGAAATCACTAAATTATTTGCTTTGAACATATGCAATGCTTTCTTTCCAAGTGCTTGCATTTTTATTTCCTCTTTCCTTTCTAAACCAGAAGATTTTCTAGGGTTGCCATGATTACGTCGTAAACTCTTTGAAAGCCCTTGTTCACAAAAGCATCTTGCAGAAATGCCAGGGCGCCGACTCGCTTCTCTTTCAGTGGCTTTGTCCAGTGTCTGTAGTTTAGGCTGTGAGGGCTGATGGTAGTGGCACACACTTGTCCTGTTCTTCCCTCTCTCTCTCACCCACACCCTCTCTCTTTTACTCTTGTTTTCTCTTCTCTCAAGCAACACTTTCTCATTTTGTTTCATTACAATTCCTTAAATATGACAACAGGTACCAAATAATTTAAAGCATTTTATGGGAAATCATACACATCCACGCATGGTAAGTTCTACAACAATGAATTAATGTTGCGCTGGGCAAATTTATGGTGCTCCGGTAGGAAAAATTTTTTTCCCTTGTGGAAACTCTCAGATTCTACAATGCAACTAAGAAAAGACGACAATACTTCTCTTTTTAAAATTTCATTTGAAACTGAGGCACATTCTGATTAGGTGATCTAGTTATGCACCATATTATGATGGATTGAACATAATTTAAGACTACAAAATATTTGGTTTGACTTATTTATTTATTTATTCATTTTTATTTCTCTCCCCTTCCCCTCCACCCTCCCACCCCCATTGTCTACTCTCTGGGTCCATTCGCTGTGTGTTCTTCTGTGTGTGCTGGGATTCTTGTCAGTAGCACTGGGAAACTGTGTCTCATTTTGTTGCGTCATCTTGTTGTGTCAGCTCTCCGTGTGTGCTTGTGGCGCCATTCTTGAGCAGGCTGCACTTTCTTTCACGCTGGGCGGCTCTCCTTACGGGGCGCACTCCTTGCGTGTGGGGCTCCCCTACACGGGGGACACCCCTGTGTGGCACTGCACTCCTTGCGTGCATCAGCACTGCGCATGGGCCGGCTCCACACGGGTCAGGAGGCCCGGGGCTTGAACCCTGGACCTCCCATGTGGTAGGCGGACGCTCTATCCACTGAGCCACGTCCGCGTCCCTGGTTCCCCTTCTAGCTCCTTACAGCCCCTGGGAGGGGTAGGCATGACCTTGTCCATTTTGCAGATGAGCAACCGTGGGTTAGAGGGTTTGAGTCACTTACCCCGCATTTGGCAACTTGTAATGGTGTTGGGGAAAGGATTCTGGTTTTGCTTGAATTCAAAGCCAAAGCCAAAGCCAGCCACCCAAACCGGCGGACTGGAGAAGAGGCTGCTCATGCCCATGGACATGGTGTGAAGACCTCTGCCTTTGTTTAGTCAACCCCTGCAACCGTCGTCTTCAGCGCCACTCTTCTTGGCCTCGACCATCAGCTCCGAGAGAAGCCGCCTGCCACGTGCACGTCGCCGGCGGAAGCCCTTGGTCAGCAGTCCTGGGAGTGGCTCGTAGGTTTCCCACTGTGGACAGCTCCCCTATGACGGGATCCCAAAAGTCCACCTCCTGCGAGCAAGGAATCTGGTCTTAGCTTCTAGACTGTGGCGTGCTGAGAAGCCCCTGGAGACCCCTACGGGGCGGGCTCCGTCCCCTCAACAAGGAGCCGATGACAATGACTGGATCTTAAGGAGGGCGATCGAAGTCCTTCGAGAAGGAAAAGTACAGCCTCTGGTCTCTTGCCAGGGGAGCGGCTTCTAGGTGGAAGAAGGGAGGGAATAGCTCTACTCCCAGCCAATTGCCAGAGGAAGCCCGTGACGTACAGATGAAGGGAATGCCTCATAACTTGGCATAGAAAGTGGTTTTAAACTGGTGCTTATTAGAGCTTGAGGCAGAGGCCTGCTACTGACCTCCCAAATGAGAGCAGTGGGTCTCGATTCCTGCACTGCTGGACTCCTAAGGACACAGCGCGGGCGTGTCACCTAGATGTTCCTGTGCTGGCCAGCGAAGCACGAGGGCAGGGCCTTTGCTTGGCCAGCTGTTGGGGCTAGCTGGTGTGTGAATGGGGAGCCCCTTGAGGTCAGGACATTTTCCTAGTTATCTTACCAGCTCGTGCCCGGAGCAGGGCACAACAGGTAATCAGTAAAACGCTGGCAGGTGAACAAATCTAAGTTCGATTGTTTGCTAACCTTTGAGTAAAGGAAGTGTTTGGGCAAGCCTTGGTTCCGGGGTGGGCAGATGACCCACCCCAAGCTAGCACAGTCAGGGGGGCCTTTCTTCAAACCATGGGGCAGTGGGTTTAGCTGATGAGCTATAAGCCCCCACAACGGGAAGAGCCGCCCAAGCGTGAAGGTGACAGGTGCAAAGCAGAGAGCAGAGCGGCCAGCTCCGTGCTGGCAGCAGCTGTCCTTGGGACCAGCGGCCCGTGCTTTTGGGAATCTCAGGTGGCTAGTGGCATGCGGCAGCATCTGGTAGTTTTCTGTGACTAAGGTCCTCTGAATTCCTGGAGGTTCAAGCCAGAGTTTACTCTCCTGGGACCTGGCCCTTCGAGGAGGGGGGCGCGGACCACCCTTGGGGGCTTTGGAGGTCTGGCTTGAGCCGAGGCGGCACGCCCACCTCGATGCCTCTGTTTCCTCATTTCGCCTCCTTGGCCTCCAGGCTCCTGTTGAAACAGGCAGGTTGGCGGCTGTGAATCGATCAACGCCTGAAGCCGGCCCGTGTCCTTCCACGCATTCGTGTTTTCGTGTACTATCGTCACGTGGCTGGGGACTTTTGCTTCGCCATGACCTGAAAGACGAATGCTTTTCTAAACCTCAGAAGTCCACAGACATGAGGTCTCACCCCAAGGTAGCGGTTGACTACATTCTAAACTTCACAGCGAGAGTAACAGAATTGCCTCACTCTACTCTAACCATATGACGGGTTTTACTGAGGTAGAGTTTAGCCTAAGTGAAAATTATAACTTAGATAATTACTTAGAGCATACCACAACGCTGTAATCCTTTGGGTTATCCGATTCATCTTCCCTCCCTCAGGCTTGCTTTGTGTTTTCATGTTAGGCCGTTACTTTTATTACCTGACCTCGTTGTGTGGCCTGTTGCATAAAGCAGTTGAAAGACTCTAATTTTAAAACGAATGGCTTGGAGAACTGGTTCTGTGTTCACTTAGGTTTAAGTGAGTTCTGCTTATCCAGATTGACTGTGCCACCAACGTCCCTGTGAATGGAGCTCTTTTGTGTAACCTTTATGAAGCTGCTGCCAGGGGAGGTCAGGCTTTAATGTAATGCGATCCTCTCAGGTTAAAAGGCCCAAATTAACAAATTCCTGAGCACTAAGCAAGGAATACATTCTCAAATGGATAGACGCTGGTCAGTAATGAATAGAAAGTGCGTGTTCCAGAACTTATTGCAAATTTACCATGAAGGTTTTAATAAATGTTTATGACAGTGTAAAGAAGATATATAGAAGATATTTTATAGGGATAAATGACTCTGCTCATTCACATCCAGTGGACTTTACAAGGGGGAGTTCACCCAAACTGTTGGCACGCTAAGGAACGAGGCTGGTTACAACACAAACCGTTTTTAGCTGACTCTCTCATGAGATTTTACAGATTGTTTGAAGTCTTCCTTCTACAGCATCGTTAATCTGAGAAAATTCTTTTTCATATTGAAGGGAAAGCACTGGTTGTGCTTGCGTGCCTCCGATTTGGAGCCTGGGGAGTCTCAGTGGGGGTCCGTTGTGCCCCCCTTCTTGGGGCCTGCTCTCGGGCCTGTGGTCTGGCTACTGAGCAGCCCAGAGGAGCCCGTGGGGCCAGGTCACGAGAGGAACCGCACTGCCGGGGACGCTTACTCCCTAGGAGCGACCACTCCCAGAAGAGCTCTTTGAGAGCGCTCCAGAAGCCTCCCCACCGTCCTTGAGGGGGCTGTGTGTATGCATTTCACGCTTCTGAGAAGAAAAGACGGGGGGCTCGGGCTGAGCGCAGCTAACCAGGGGGCTAGTGACCGCCGTCACTGGCGACACTTGGGGATGCTCGCAAGCATGAATATTTAATTCCTCTCTCGGTGTGAATGTGTTTTCCCCTTTAAGTATCAAAACAGGTTTATTGAAATGCATGTAACCCCGGTATTGGATCCCTGGCCTCCAGGGGTCAAATACTCACTGACCATCCCTTGGAGCCCATAGACCTTGCCGGTGGTCCGTGGTTCCACTCCAGCTCATCAATCAAGCGCTAATTGGCAGGGCAAACGAGGAAAGAAGCCAAAAGGGTGGGCTTGAAAGGCCCGGGCAGCTGGTCGACCTCACAGTCGCCTTTCTGGGCTGGGGTCTTTCTTTCTTTTGTGTTTAAGGGAATCGGAGGCTCTCGTGGTCCCGCCCGCACCTGTGGTTCCTCCCTGCTTCACACTTTGGGCCGCAGCACTCTCCTCCTCTGCCTCCACATCCTGTGCTCTTTGCAAAGGAAGGCCGCCAGCTGCTGCTGCCATCCCGTGAAGCTGACAGCGGCCAGCCTGGGTCCTTCCGACCAGGCTTCACCGTTGCAGCAGCGCAGGGGTCCAGGCGGGCGGAAGGCGACGCGCCTTCCAGAACCTGCCTCTGCAGAGCACAGGTGTGCCTCCTAAGGGTGGCGAGCTTGATCTCAGGGCCACATCTGTTGATTTCAAAGGGCAAGGAAGAGCCACACCACTGAAAGTTCAGAAGTCTTTTCTGAAAACCTTCTCAGACCTTTGAGTTTTCCAATAGGGCGTCTCTCTGGAAAAGTCAGTAGCCATTCCTGAAATGTCAGTTACTCCTGCTGACTTTTGTTATTCAGATGATTATTCTTAGCCTTGCTAAAGAAAAGGATGATTTTGTTGGCAGCGAAGAGAAGAATCATTTTGTTTCTCACCACGGGACAAGTAAAATTGACAACCTCCCCCATTCCCAGTAAGTCATAATTAGAAATTAGAGCTGCATCAAACTGTTTGCTCCAGCTGTAAACCCTGGCAGAAATCAGAACACCTCAAATATGCTGTCAGTTAGAACTTACTATGTGCTTTTTAAAATTATGATTATGGGCTTCCTTTTGTCGACTGTAAAAGCAATCGAAACAGAATTGGTGGATTTTGAGACACTTTTAGAAGCATTTAAGAATTACCTTCTTTTAGCAGAGAAAATAATCTCAACATGCTCTTGAAATCTTTGCTTTTTAAGCTGAGACACATATTAGTTTCTACTATTGAGGCCAAATGTTTCTACAAAACGCCTATGACTGGCACTAAAGAGTTTCAGCAAGAACTGGAGCCAGGCACAGGTGACTCTGAGGTCTGGAGCCATGAGTCTTGCACAAGAGCAGGAACCAGAGTCAGCTGGGCTTAAGAAGACCCTGCCGGCACGTGGCTGTCAGCACCGTCCCCAGCGGTATCCTGACTGTGCGCAATTTGTTGTAACAATTCTGGGGCTCATCGTGAACATTCAGATGTTCCGTAAGCTTTTGTTGCTTGGTATATGGCATTCAAGTGCAAATTTAGTTTGTTGTGAATTTTTGAACTATAGGTTTACTAAAAGTTTTCAGATGGTCTTCCTTAGAAATATTGTGGCTGCCTGTGTACATTTAAAAAAACATGATCCATTTTAAGTGATTGTTTGAAAACTCTATGAATTTAGTTAAAATAACTATTTTGGAGACTAATTTAGATCACCACAAAATGCAACAATAAAACTTCACAAACTAGCTCATGTTTAGAAGCAGCATTTAAAAGGGTGGTGGGAAGACAAAGCTCCACAGGCAATTACTAGCCTTAAACTGAGTTCCTTTAGGATTTGTTTTCCACTGAGACACGGGATCCTTTACTGGGTTTATCTGAGACACAACATTTTTTCTGGGTCTCTTTTTGACCAGACTTTTTCATTGCTGGGACAAGTCAAGGTTGCTAATTTTGTCCTCTCTTTGAGGGAAACTTGAGAGTTCCTTTTTATTGTATCACTTAGCTTCTTTGTCAACATTCTTCCCTCGTGTTCCTGCAAAGCCTTCTTTTTTTTTCAGCAAGGAAGAATCCTCCCCCCTGGAATTCTGGAAACCATCTACATTTTCTACTGCATCTGTAATAATTGTGAGCATAATTTATTGTCAAGTCATAAAAGTCTGCAAAGGATGTATAAACCTCTTAAAGTGGAAGTAGGACAACATTCAAGTTAATAAGCAAAGCTCAAAAACTGCACAACTAAAAGGTTAACTTTTATTTTATGGATGGCAGCACAATGTTGACTTTGGACCTCAAGTCCTATGACTTGATAATAAGGACAATAACTTACATTGGCTTGGGGCAGGATTTGGCATGGGACCACTCGAGCTCCTCAGCCAGCTCCTCTGTTGGCTTCTTCTGGGATGTGACGAGATAAGGAGACTGAGGCAGCCCAATGTCCTCTTCATTAGAAGCAGGATGGCGGTCCTTACGCTACAGGGTGGCTGTGGCCACTGCCCCCAGTGGGCAGGGAAGTGCCCAGGAGGGGCAGGGTATGTGGAGTGATCAGCCTGACCGTCCCCCTGCACGGGGCAGACACAGCATCTCACCGAGGAGATGATGATACTGAGGTTCAGAGGGGTCAAGGACCTTCCTGAAAGCAACACAGTGGAGACACAGGCAAAGCTACCCTCAAGCAGGCTTTCAATGGTTTCTCCAGGGTCCTCTCCCCTCCACCACACCAATGAGGTCCCTTCCCCCCTTCTGGTGATGGCTGTCACGGGAGGGTTCACATTTGCTGAGGGGAGACCCTCTCCTTCTTGATGGGTAGGCTTTGTCCTGAGCAGCCAGTCCTTCAGTGGAGACTCTTGTCAGTTTTAAATCTTCAGGGCAGGCAATCTTCTACCGTCTTTGGTGACAATTCCCACTCTTTCCAGAACATTTCCTCTGTAAAAACGTACCTAAGTTGACCTCCTCTGAGCTCACCAGCTGGCCTTACACTTGGCATTCAAGAGATTGCCGAGGGTGAACTTCGTCCCAGAATCCTGCCTTCTGCCTTGGTTTTCTAGGATGAGGTCTTCCCGCACCTGTCGAATGTTGGCCAATTCCTAATTTTGGTTATATTGTAAACACCCATGGCCTTATCAAATCCCTTTCAGATGCCAACCCTGAGCCCGAGCTGGCGAGACCCACACCGGGCTATCCATGCTCAGTTTTGGAAGGGCGGCTCCTTCCACCGCAACGAGAAGGGCGCTCACCCTCGTGTGTGCGCCACCTCAACGGCCAGCTGGGCGATTGTCTGAGTTCAGAAGGAGAGTGGCCCCGAGCCCCCTCCTCTCTGCAGAGCTTGGGAGTGGAGACCACAAGGGCCGTGAATGGGACAGTGTGCAGGAACGGTGGCCCTTTTGCTTCCAGACATGGCATTCAGAGGGACCCCTGTGACAGCTGGACGCTGATGGGAGACCACAAACCCCAGCGTTCAAGTGACCGTGCTGGGTGCCTCGCCTGCTTGCACAGTGCCAGCAGGAGTGAGGTGCCTTAGCTACCTGCGTGGTGCCAGCAGGTGTGGAGTGCCTTAGCTACCTGCATGGTGCCAGCAGGTGCAGGGTGCCTTAGCTACCTATGCAGGGCCAGCAGGTGTGGGGTGCCTTAGCTACCTGCAAGAGGCCAGCAGGTGCAGGGTGCCTTAGCTACCTATGCAGGGCCAGCAGGTGTGGGGTGCCTTAGCTACCTGCAAGGGGCCAGCAGGTGCAGGGTGCCTTAGCTACCTATGCAGGGCCAGCAGGTGTGGGGTGCCTTAGCTACCTGCAAGGGGCCAGCAGGTGCAGGGTGCCTTAGCTACCTATGCAGGGCCAGCAGGTGTGGGGTGCCTTAGCTACCTGTGCCAGGCCAGCAGGTGCAGGGTGCCTTAGCTACCTATGCAGGGCCAGCAGGTGTGGAGTGCCTTAGCTACCTGTGCCAGGCCAGCAGGTGCAGGGTGCCTTAGCTACCTGCATGGGGCCAGCAGGTGCAGGGTGCCTTAGCTACCTGTACCAGGCCAGCAGGAGCCAGGCCCGAGGATGTCTGCCGGGGGGGCTGTCTCTGCCTGCACCCACGGCCTGCAAGGCCCCTCTTGGCCTGCAGGCTGGTGGCTGGAGCCCCGGGGCCAGTGTTCTCTTTCTCCCCTCCAGTGTTTGTTTATTTTCACAAAGACGGTTCTTCCTGAAGGGGAAAAATGGAAAGAAGCATCAGGATGGGGGTCTGGGCGGGCAGCAGTCAGGGAGGGAGGGGCCCCGGGGCTGGCTGGAGGGGCATGGGGGGGTCCCTGAGCCTCGAGCTGGGGCGCAGATGATCGCACAGCTGACCTCCGCGCTCCGGCACGGGGCAAAGCACAAGGCTGCGCGCAACCTGCAGGGCCTGCTCCTGACCCCGGTCGCGGGCTTTTCAGGGTGCAGGAGTGAGGAAGTGGGAGCTCTTGGGGCGCGAGGAGGGTTTGGGGGTGAGCACCTTCACTGCGTTTCGCTTGTCCCACCAGGAGGCTCTTCCCTGGGGCTCTGGGATGCCCCGGTCCCCACTTTGCCCAGGGTGGGGGACCAGGCCCTTGAGAAGGGCTGAGCTGGTGGCGCCCAGTGGCAGGCGCTCCTTGGGTGCCAGTGGCACGTCGGCGGGCTTGAGTGCCAGGACGCAGGGCAGCTCCACGCTGCGGCTGGGCCGGGCCTGCCTGCGGGGAAGCCAAACCCCCCAGCAGGGAGCGGGGCGCACCTGCAGCAGATGGCAGCCCACGGCTGGGGGAGCGGTCAGAAGCCCCCGTGTGTGCTTCACTCGTGGACGGGACGGTGCCAGCAGCGCCCCAGCTCGCGGGGAGCCCTGAGTTCTGTCCCCTGGGCCCTGGCTGCATTGACATCTGGGGTCCCTGGGAGCCCCCCTTGTGTGCCCAGGCGGAAGCACTTGGAGCCGAATTCCAGCTGGGAGGGTCCTCCTTCTCCACTGAGCTTCCTGGAGGCGGGCGTCTCGGGCGTCACGACAACAAGGCTGCCACCGTCCTCCCAGCTCCCCCTGCGTCGCTCGGCTGGGGGCCGCCGTGGCCGGGGTTTTGTGGGGGGTGAGAAGGGGCTTCAGGGTGGAATGGCCCCCAGATGCGCCAGACTGGCGGTGGGGGGCTCGGTGCCTGGTCACTCAGAAACCGGGCAAGCCTGGGGAACCCGCCGCTGGCCCTCCCGCCAGCCCCCGGGGCCCTCGGCCTGCTGGCTTTCGGAGACCACACCCCCTTGGGTCACTTGTCCTCGTCGCAGCGCCCGGGCCCATGGGAGCAGCCACCTTTTAGGGCCCGAGGCTGCTGTGCCGCGGCCGGCGGGGGCGCCCCGAGCCAGCCCCACGCGTGCCAGCTAAATTCTCGCCGAAAGGTCAGACGTGACCTTTGTGAACGGCTCATCGCGGATGACTGATCTGCTTGCAACAGAACTAATCATTACCCAGCTCTTCATTTCCATTCGTCTTGGTGGCATGCGCTTGCCCCGGCGGGCAGGCTGGTGGCCACGGGGGAGCAGATGGTCAGACCAGGCCCGAAGCCTCCAGGTGCAGGCCCCCGCCCCCGTTCTTCTGCGCACTGCAGGTTCTTACCGAAGACGCACAAACCGAAACACACTGGTTTCATTTTTGTTTGATGTGCTTCTTTCTTCTTCTTTTTTTTATCTGCTTTTACTTTCAGGAAATGTCAGCATTTTTAATTCCTTCCTCACCCTCATTTCCTTCTTTTCCCCCAGCACACCTTCCTTACTGTCCCGTCTATCTTAGGTTATGGTTTTATTAGATGAAAACCAAAAATTACATCACCGCGAGGGCTTTAATTTGAATACTAAATTCTGTAATCCCATGGCCAGTATTTGTTTTCTTCACCTTGTTCTCCTAGTCCTGGTGGGTGAAAATATCGAGTGCTCCAGAAACATCTTGAAAAGCCCCCCCTCTCAAGGAGAAAACCCCTTGAGCAGAGGGCGCGAAACGACACAATGGTTGTTGGTTTCGTGGAGCTGGAAGGAATTTTATCACCCAAGGGCAGGCTGAGCCGGGGGCTCTGGGCGTGGTGGATGCCGCCTCGATGAGTTTTAAGGGGGGCGGAGGGGACGCGTCCCCCAGGTCCTCCACCCAGTGACGCCCTGCACGCCCCACAGCTGGCCCAGCGTTCTGGAGTCGGACCCAAGGGCATGACCTGTGACCCCGCCCGGAGGAAAATGTGGTGGCCGGCCCCAAGGTGGGGGCGCCTCGTGCTGTCCTCAGCCTGCGCAGCATCGTGACCGCGCCCCCAGAGGTCTAAGGTCTGCCCTGCGGTGCAGGCTGCGCGGGGACAGGCCTCCCTGGGTGCCGGCCTCCAGGGCACTTGCTCGGTGCGGGCACGCTCCTGGGAGGAAGAGGCGCCTCCTCCGGGCGGCGCCGAGTGGCGGTGGGGCTGGGGCGGCCTGGGGCCTGCCAGTCGGGCTTCGCGTGAAGGGGCTTCAAAAGACTCAGAGCGAAGGAGGTCGTTTAACTTTGGAAGGACGCGGTGGACGCCGACGCGCTTCTTCAGGAAAAGAAGGTGAATTGCTTTGCCCCGAGTGGCCGCGCAGCGCAGCGGCGGTCTGGCCTCGGTGCCCACCCCCGGCCTCTCTTCTGATTAGCTGGAGACCTAGGCAAAGCGGCAAGAGCCCCCGTGCTTCCACGAAGGGCCGGGGCGCCTTGGGAGGCCCCCGAGCTGCTCAGGCCGCTGTGGGGTGCCGGGCGCGGACAGAAGCCAGGTGCACGCTCCCTCCGCTGTCGGAAGGCCCTGCAGTGTCCATCGGGGACCAACCTGCAGCGCTCCGGCAGGTGCAGGGCCTCCTCCCTAAGGCCTGACGGGGTGGATGCCTCCTTCCCGGGAAGCTCCTCGAAGGAGGGACACGAGAAGCGACCAGCGTGGCTCAGAGACCGAGCGAGCTGGCACGCCCTGGACCCAGGAGACCAGGAGGTGGACAGACGCATGGCCCTGCGCTTGTCCATCCCTGGAACCCCTGCTGGGCTGCTGCTGGGAGGCGAGGGGCAGGGACCAAGGGACCACCAGCTCCTCGAGAGCCGAGCGTGCTGAAGTATCCCGGTGCTGTGACTCACACGAGGGGTGGCAGCCTGCCCGGCCCCTGGGGGAAGAGGCCACGGCTGGACACAGGGGACTGCTGAGTGAGGAGCTGGGCGGGAGGCTGATTGGACGGCCGCATCACGCAGCTGCCAAGGGCGGGCTGTGACGGTCAGAGAGTCCCTGACCTGCCTCAGGCCCAGGGCTGGGTCCCCGGGAGGCCAGCGCCTGAGTCTCCTGCCGCGACCCCCCAGGCAG
Organism: Dasypus novemcinctus; assembly: GCF_030445035.2. Classification (NCBI taxonomy): domain Eukaryota; kingdom Metazoa; phylum Chordata; class Mammalia; order Cingulata; family Dasypodidae; genus Dasypus; species Dasypus novemcinctus. The sequence goes on along the minus strand of NC_080688.1, from coordinate 95,364,849 downwards.
CACGCGGACCCTCTGTGGGGGCTCACCTGCTCCCCAGAGGTGCTGACCTGGCCTCGAGGGAGACCCCACCTTGTAGCCTGGGCCTGCTCCAGGGGGGCCGTTTGGAAGGGGACTGGGTCAGGCTTGTCCAGGCCTGGGCTCCCCCCACATAGCACACCCAAGTTGATGGACGGACGGTGGTCTGGAGACAGAATTCCAGCGTCCTTGGGAACGGCAGGGACTCGAGAGCCAGGACCAGGCCGTAAGAATTGCCCTTGAGCTGATGGCACGGATTCTCCCTAAAACTGCGCTGACCTGGACACTAACTGACCCCACGGGGAGATCCCTCACCGTGCGGGGCCAGCTGGCCTAGAATGTTCCTCATTCCATTTCATTTTTGATGACACAACTATTTCTTTCACTAATCCTGTTGGAAAACAGATCTGTGATGCCGAAGGGAATTTGGTAGCTGCTCCTTCAGCCAGAAGAAGTCTGCCTTGCTTTTGACCTTCAATGTGTCTAATGATCTTGGTGGCTTCACTAACAGCATAAGTTCCTGGGGGGACGCCCACAGAGCCTGGCCAGCAGGGCTGGGTCTGAGGTCCAGTGAGCATCGCCTCCTGGTTCTGGCCCCTTGTTCTGCGGGAAGCCTTGCTCCCCCTCTTCATCCTGGACCATTTACGGAGCTCCTAGAATTCCAGGAGCGTCTGCGCCACTGGTCAGGGAGCCGGGAACCAAGGGCGGCTCGCCCCGCGGCGGGGAAGCGCCGTCCTCGCCTCGCCCTGTGGGCCTCATTGCCCCTTGGGTTTTTGCGGCTCAGGGGTATGGCCCCTGGCCCCGGCTCTGACTGACGTCCGCCAGGCTTGGCCCCTCTCCCAGGCTGGGCTTAGTCTCAGCCTCCAGCAAGAGGCTGGTGCTCGGCCACCGAGAGCCAACTCTGCACAAGTGCCTCTCTTACCTATCACTGTCGCCGACCTCATGACCTCATGACCCCACATCTCCTTGTGGGGCCCTGCCCCCAGCACGCAGACACCGGCACCTCTCCGCGGCTCGGCTGGGCTGGGACCGTTGCAGGGGTCCAGCAGTGCCCGTCTGCGCCGCCCCCGGCACGTCCCACCCAGCATCCACTGCCCCGGCAGGTCCCCGAGCTCGCCTTGCCGTGAGCCTGGGCCACCCCGAGGTCTTCCCCACCACCCGGAGACCCAAAGGGCACCCTTCTTACCAGGGCTGGGCCGAATGGCTTAGGAACACCTCCTACTCGATTAGAAAGCAAAAGCAACAATTACCTAATTTTAGAAAAAACATGCTGAATTTAATAGAAAAGAATGTGGGGAAACAGTGCATTCTGGGACTAATGTTTCTTGATATCTAATTACACCTGCAGCCCACTTGCACCAGATTCTTTAAAGGCAAAACCCTTTCCTTAGTCCACCAAATTGGGTCTTGGTGCAGACCCTATCACTGCACGAAATCAAGGAGTGGGTGGGGTAGTTGGCCCCACATGTCCATTAGTATCCAACCTCCACCACCAGAGAGACCAGCTGACGCATTGCCCGGCTCAGAAGGGCGTGCTCAAGGGTCACAGAGAAATGACCATTTATCCAGTTATTACAAGGTTTCAGAGAAGAAGAGTCCACAGCTTCCCCCAGTAAGCCCTTTCCTATTGAACAATCTCTTGGCTGTCTTTCTTCTTTCATCACCTAAGTCTTTCTTCCTTCGTCACCTAAATCCCTCCCTCTGCAGCCTGAGCCATGGCCCTTTAACGGAAACAGATGTGACTGCTCAGCCACCTTGATTTTACCATCTTGGTAAGAAAGCTCTCCCCATTCCTGGGCTCTGGACCCCAGCCGGGCCTGGACTGTGGCCACCTGCCTGGACGCTCGCCTCTGTCTCTGAGGAGCCCTGACCAAGCATGGTTGACGTCTGCATTGTCCCTCCACACAAGGTCCTGGCGTTCTCTCGTGGCCTCTGGCGCTTTGGCACCTGCATGATGAAGGCTACTTGGGGCTCTTCCCCAGCAGGCCCTGCCCCTGCCCTATGCTGCTTGGGACCCTGCGCTTGCTTCTGCCGTGGGCCCTGAGCAGAGGAGCTCGACTTCTGGAGGAAACCGACTCCCCTTTCGAGGCTCAGCAGCAATGCTGCTTCACCTGAGCAGCTTGAGAAGGATCCTTCCTCTGGGCTTGCACTGTCTTTGCTTATACACCCAGGAGAGCATTTGCCGCATTTTAGTTATTCATGTTTCATTCTTGGTAATGGCAGGAAGCATGTCTTAAGAACTTGGAAATAAGGAAAATAATAATCGGTTTTTTAATTTAAATGCATACATTGATTCAAAATTCAGCTAATCAGGGATTTGTAAAACTGGCTTAAAGAAACAGGATGGCCCCCAAGTCAGCAAAACTGGGTTGTAAGTAGATTGAAAGTGTGTTCTTATTCTAAGGACTATGCCCGCCCTGGCAGCTGAGAATACCGGGCACTGGAGGAGGCAGCAGATGCCCCATCTCCCCCTCCAGGAGTGCCTCGTGGAGCCTGCATCTCAGTCCTTGGCATCCTCCAGCTCACCCAGCGACCTCAGCCTGAGCAGAGCCCGTTTCCCATTGAATTGGCATGTGCCTTTTCCCAGCTGCTTCTCCGTGCCCCTGCCAGCTCCATACTTTTATTTCGTGACTTTAACTCAGACAGCTCAGATATCACCTAGAGTCTGAGCACTCTAGGTCTCTGATGAAATTGCTGCACATCTCCTCGTTTTTGTCCTGTTGGCTCTGTGTCCTGTTTTGCCTGGTTCTCAACCTTGGAATTCACCTGGTGAACTCAGAGACCCGAGCTCGTAAATGTGGTTGAGAGATGAGAATAACTTTTCCAGTCCTTTTCTCAATCTCCTTCTTGATAGAGATCCCAGATGGCATTGGAGAGGCTCAGACAGGGTGCAGCTCTCTTGCAAAATGGGGGAAAATGCATAAATGTCATCTGATGGAGCTGCTTTGGGGATCTGCAGACCAGGAGAGTGCTGCACTCATCATACCAGAGGTACTGGGGACAGAGAGATGGAGAGGCCGAAGGGTAAACCATGAGTCAGTGCCCCCATGGCCGGGAATACTACCCATCTTCTAGCCCCAAAGCAAACAGCCTTGGTAAAACCTGAGGCAAAGGGGTCATTGGGGAGGGGAAAGGGCAGATTCCTTCCTGGGAAGAGGGAGGATATGACTAAGGGCTGAGCATGGTTTCTCTTTGGTGAGTGTAACCACCATAACTTGCTGGTCCAGAAGAGACAGTGGAAATTGAAGGATTCATCTCTGTGGAAGGGTTTGTAGAGCAGCACCACCTGCTGGCCAGCTGGGGAGGTGAAGGAAAACAGAATTGTCTCTCCTGTGTCTTTCCCAGGTTCTGCAGAGCTGCGCGGGTCCCATTAGTGGCTCTGAGCCTCTGTTTTGATACTTGAACAGGGCACTCTTTAAGTTTTAGAGAAAAAAAAAACCCTAAAAATAAAAGAGGTATGAAATAAAATCACCAGGCAAGAGAGAGAAATTGATCCTTACAGCAAACTCACCAACATAATTAGATGTCTAGATATCAACAAAATAAAACAAGTCATACTAAGAAACAGGAAAATACGATCTAGCCAAAGGAACAAACCAAGAATCCAGACTAGACACAGGATTTAAAACAACTAATAAATGATGTTCACATAAACTTCCTTAATCAATTTTGGAGATGAAGGAAAAATATGACTAAAGAGATAAAGGATGTTAAGTTGACACTGTGTGAGCATAAAGAACCATTTGAAAGCTGTCAAAAAAGTAACAGAATTTTTGTGAATGAAAGACACAATGGATTAGATTAAAAAGACATTAAAGGCATATAGCAGCAGATTTTTGAAATGATAGAAGAAGGAATAAGTGAAATCGAAGACAGAATATTTGAACTTGAAAAGATAGGAGACCAGACAAAAAACAGAATGCAAAAATTGAGCATGATGTCAGTGAATTGAATGACAACATGAAACACACAAATATACGTGTTACAGGTTTCCCAGAAGGAGAAGAGAAGGGAAAAGAGGTAGAAAGATTATTTGAGGAAACACCAATTGAAAAATTTTCAGTCCTTATGAAAGAAATGAATATCAATATTCAAGAAGGACTATGTGCCCCAAACAATAAATTTAAATAGATGAGCTCTGAGATACCTATTATTCGGCATGTCAAAGGCCAAAGAGAAAGAGGATTTTGAGAGTAGCAAGAGAAAAGGAATGTATTACTTACAAGGGAGCCTCGATAAGGATAGGTGACAATTTCTCATCAGAAACCATGGAGGCAAGAAGGCAGTAACATGATATTTTTAAGGTACTGAAAGAAAAATTGCCAGTCAAGAATTCTTTATCTAGCATAACTATCCTTCAGAATTGAAGGCAAATTTAAAGTCCCCAGAGACAAGCAAAACTGAGAGAGTGTTTTACTAAGAGACCAGATCTACAAGAGATATTAAATGTGTGTTACAGCCTGAAAGGGAAAAACAAGGGTGAGAGTCATGGAGAAGAGTATAGAAATGAAGAACATGAGTAAGTGAAACTCAAAGGTTTAAAAGACAGACAATAATAAGATATGAGAGTAGAAAGCCAAGGGATAACACGGACAAAGTAAATAATACCATTACAGTAATAACACTGAATGTTAATGGATTAAACTCCCCAATTAAAAGACATAGACTGATAGAATGGATTAAAAAACAAAACCAAACATGAGCCATCTACTTGTTGTCTACAAGAAACTCACTTTAGACACAAGGACACAATCAGACTGAAAGTGAAGGGTTGGAAAAAGATGTTCCATGCAAATAGTAATCAAAAAAGAGCTGGAGTAGTAATATTAATATCAGGTAAAATAGATATTAAATGCAAAACTGTTATAAGAGATGGAGAAGGCTACTATATATTAATAAGAGGGATAATTAATCAAGAAGAAATAACAATAAAAATATTTATGCACTTAACATAGATGCTCCAAAATACATGAGACATACACTGGGCAAAACTGAAATGAGAAAAAGATGCCTCTACAATAATTGATGGAGAATTCAACACACCACTCTCAACATTAGATGGAACATCTGGACTGAGGATAAATAAGGAAACTGAGAACAATATGACAGATGAACTAGACCCAAAAGACATTTATAGAGCATTACACTACAAAACGTCAGATATACATTCTTCTCAAGTGCTCCTCATGGATCTTTCTCCAGGATAGAGCATATACTGGATGTAAGTCAGGTCTCAATAAACTTAAAAACATTAAAATTATGCAAAATGCTTTCTCTGATCATAATGGAATAAAGTTGGAAATTAATAACAGGCAGATAAAGGGAAAACAGAAATATATGAAGGTTAAACAATACAATCTTAAATAATCAATGGATCAAAGAAGAAATTGCAAGAGAAATCAGTAAATACCTCGAGACAAATGAAATGAGAACACAACATATCAAAACCTATAGGATATCGCGAAGGCAGCACTGAATGGGATATTTATAGCCTTCAATGCTCCTATTAAAAAAGAAGAAAGAGGTAAAATCAAAGATGTAACTGCACACCTGGAGGAACTAGAAAAAGAACAGCAAATGAAAAGAAAGAATAGTAAAGTTTAGAGCAGAAATAAAAGAAATGGAGAATTTAAAAAATAATAGAGAAAATCAACAGAACTAAAAGTTGGTTCTTCAAGAAGATCAACAAAACCAAATAACCCTTGCTAGATGACAAAAAAAAAGAGACTCAGAGGAAATAAAAGAGATTATAAGAGGATACTATGAACAACTATATGTCAACAATCTAGACACATTGAAGAAGTGGGTAAATTTCTGGAAACACAGGAAAAAATACAAAATGTAGAAAAAATAGAAGACTTCAAAAAACCAATCACAAGTAAAGAAATTAAAACAATCAGCCAAACCTCCCCAAAATGAAAAGCATAGGACCTGATGTCTTCACAGGTGAATTCTACCAGTCATTTAAAGAAGATGTAATATCAATCTTGTTTAAACTCTTCCAGAAACTTAAACAGGAAAGAGAGCCAACAACTCATTCTATGAAGCTAACATCGCTCTAAAATCAAAGCCAAATAAAAACATTATGAAAAAAGAAAATTAGAGACCCTTTTCTCTAGTGAATATAGATGGAAATAATCCTCAACAAAATCCTTGTTAACTGAATCCCAAAACACATTTAGAAAATATACATCACCATCAAGTGGACTTTATACCAGGTATGCAAGGAAGGTTCAACATAAGAAAATCAATTATTGTAGTATACCACATTAATAAACTAAAGAAGAAAAATCACATGATCATCTGAATTGATGGAGAAAAGCATTTGACAAAATATAACATCCTTTCTTGATAAAAAGCAATCTGAAAGATAGGAATAGAAAGAAACTTTATCAATAAGATAAAGTGCATATATGAAAAACCTACAACTAGCATTGTACTCAATGATGAAAGATTGAAAACTTTCCTACTGAGATCAGGAACAGTACAAAGATGCCCACTCTCTCTACTGTTACTCAATATTATGCTAGAAGTTCCAGTTAGAGCAATTAGGCACAAAAAAGAAAAGGCACCCAAATATGAAAGGAAGAAATATGCTTTCACTATTCACTGATACGATCCTACACTTAGAAAAATGCCCCCAAATTGACAACAAACTATTAGAACTTTTAGACAATTTCAGGAAAGTGGCAGAATAAAAGATTAATACACAAAAATCAACAGCATTTCTATATACTACTAATGGATAATGTGAGGAGGAAGTCAGAAAAAATTCCATTTACAATAGTGACTAAAATAATCAAGTATTTAGGAATAAGCTTAACCAAGGTCATAAAGGACCTGTTTCAGAAAATGATAAAGCATTGCTAAAAGAAACCAAAGATGATCTAAATAAATGAAAGACTATTCCATGTTCATGGGTTGGAAAACTAAATATTAAGATATTGATTCTATCCAAACTGATCCACAGATTTAATGGAATCCCAATAAAAATTCCAACATCCTTCTTTGTAGAATTGGAGAAGCTGATTGTCAAATTTACCTGGAAGGGTTAAGTGTCCCGGAATAGCCAAAAATATCTTTAAAAAGAAGAACAAAGTTGGATGCCTCTCATTTCTTGACTTTAAAGCATATTATCTAGCTACAGGGGTAAAAACAGCATGGTAGTGGGACCAAGGAAATTGAATAGAGAGTTTGGAAATAGATCCTAACATCTATGGGCAAGTGATTTTTGACAAGGCTGTCAAACCTATCCTGCTGGATCAGAACAGTCCATTCAACAAATGGTTCTGGGAAAACTGGATAGCCATGTCTAAAAGAAAGAAAGAAGACCAGTATCTCACACCTTATACAAAAATTAATTCAAAATAGATCAAGGACCTAAATATAAAAGCTAGAACCACAAATTTCCTAGAAGAAAATGTAGGGAAACATCTTCAAGATCTCCTGGTTTATGGTTGAGCAACAAAAGAAAAAATAGATAAATGAGTCTGCCTTAAAATTAAACACTTGTATTTCAAGAGATTTTGTTAAGAAGGTGAAAAGGCAGCCAACTCAGTGGAAAAACATCTTTGGAAGCCACATAACTGATAAGGGTTTGATTTCCACATTATATAAAGAGATCACACAATTTAATGACAAACTGACAAGCAACCCAATTAAAAAATGGACTAAAGACTTGAATAGATTTTTTTTTCTGTAGTGAAAATACAAATGGCCAAAGGAGACATGAAAAGATTCTTGACATCATTAGCTATTAGGGAAATGCAGGTCAAAAATACAATGAGATACCATCTCACACCATATGAAATGTCATTATTAGAAACAGAGCTATAAGGCTTGGAGAGGATGTGAGAAATAGGAACACTCCATCACTGTTTGTGGGAGTGTAAAATGGTGCCACCTCTCTGGAAATCTTTTTGGTGGTTCTTAGGAAACTAAATATAGAACTGCCATATGATCGGCAATCCTGCTACTAGGAATATATTCAGAAGAACTGAAAGTGAGGACACAAAGAGATATTTGCACACTGATATTCATAGCGGCATTATTCACAATTCCTAAAAGATGGAAACAACCAAAGTGTTGGTCAACAGACGAATGGATAAACAAGATGTGGTTTATTCATCTGATGGAATATTACTCAGCTGTAAGAAGAAATCAATTGGGGAAGCACATGACAATATGGAAGAATCTTGAGGACATTATGTTGAGTGAAATAAGCCAGAAACAAAAGGACAACTATTGTATGGTCTCACTGATATGAACTAAATACAGTGAGTAGACTTACGGAGTTGGACTATGAAGTATAGGTTGGTGGGAGATGGAATGTGGGTTGACAGGGGAACTCGATGGTGGATGAATGCAGAATGTTTGCTAAGGGCAACTGTAAATGTGTGGTAATAGATGGACTTAGTGGTAACACAGTATAATCCATGTAAATAATGCTGCTGATTCATGGACGTTATTGAGGCCAAAGTGAGCAGTCTAGGCAAGCTAGTATTAGTTGGAAGACAGCTGGAGGATAACAAGGAATGTAATAGTGAAGTAATAGTGATTTTGGCAGTAGGTGAGGATTGTGGTTAATAATATAAATATGAGAATGTTCTACATGGTGTTAGGAATGTGATGATACATGGGGAAAATATAACAAAGGTAATTTATAGACAGTAGTTAACAACTGTATTAGTCAGCAAAATACCAGAAATTGATTGGTTTTTATAAAGGGCATTTATTTGGGGTGGGAGCTTACAGATACCAGGCCATAAAGCATAAGTTACTTCCCTCACCAAAGTGTATTTGGAGCAAGATGGCTGCCGACTTCTGCAAGGGCTCAGGCTTCCTGGGTTCCTACGTTCCTGGGGCTGGCTTCTCTCTGGGTTCAAGGTTCCTTTCTTCCTAGGGCTTGCTTCTCTTTCTGCTGGGAGCTTACTTGCTGGGGCTCCAGCTTAAGTCTTCAGCATCAAACTCCAACATCAAAACCCTAACATCAGAAACCCTCAACTCTGTTCTTTGCCATGCCCCACCAAGGGATGGGGATTCAATGTCCCAATCATAAGTCAATCATGCCCAGGTACAGATCAGATTACAAACCTAAGCCAATATTTCTTTTTGGAATTCATCAATAATATCAAACTGCTACAACAACATTGTAATATTTTTAAGCAAAAGTGAAGAAGGTACTATATTGATGCTAACGTTTTAGGAACAATGCTTCTATAACTTGTTGAGCTGCCTTTTGTCTGTTATTTTGTTTTGGATTTGAAATAAATTTTGAATAAAAAAATATCCATTCTTACCCCCCCAAAAAGAAAAAAAAAGAGTCATCCATCCAAGCTCAGCTGAAATGCCCTTTTCCTTCGAGTCTATCAGGCTAAAACTACTTTTCCAGCTTGTCGGGCCTTGAATCCAGAGGCTCAGCAGTGCTCCTGGTGGCTGGGGAGGGACAGACGCCCGTGTCCACCCAGGGACTGAAAGTTCACCTGTGGCCGATTTACCTGCAGCTGCTACAGGGGCGGCTTTGTAGAAAGTCCCGGAGCCGCAGCAGGGAGCAGCGACGACTGCGCGGTGGGAGTGAGATTCGAGATGATTCTTACAGAAAGGGAGGATCTCGGCAAATGTGTGAGGAAAGAGGGATGAGGAACGGGTTCAGCGATCCAAAGACAGGGCTGAGCAGGGGGCAGGTGAGACCCCAGGGGATTAGCCAGCCTGGGGCGTGGCTTTGCAGATGGAAAGAAGGCTAAACCCCGCCGTCGGCCAGTAAGGGCCTCCAGGCCGAAGAGAGGCCTGGACGCATTTGAGTTCTGACAGTGAAAATGGGATCAAAGTTCTATATCTGAAAATATTTATGCTAATCTTCTACTTACAGACTTGAGCTCTGGGGACAATTTCCATAAAACACAAAGCACCCTTTCAACTGAAAGAGATTAGCAACTGTTTTCCGCCCCTTCATCCTAGGGTACTTGACCCTTTCCTAAACTAAATACTAGAATTTAGAACTACAAAGAGAAATCGAATTTAGATATAAAGTAAGTGCTGCATAGTGTGTGGAATAAGGCCGGGCTGGAGCACCGCAATGCAGTTCATTCAACCTGCGCGCACGGGGCGTCCACCGAGGCGGGGGCAAGGGCCCTCAGCCTTCACCAAGCTCTCGGGGATTATGTCGACCTGGCAATTATTTTCTCCATTCGCAAGAGGAAAAGAGGCTCGGGAAGCTGGAGTGACTTACCCAAGCCTCCTACTAAGAGGAGTCAGGACCCAAACCTTAAAAAAGTAGATTACATCGGGCGCTCTCGACCTGTGCGGCTTTTGAACGCGGGGCGCGCTGTGTGCCGGGACAGGAGCAGAGCTCATGCCAACGCGGCCACGGCACGGGCTTCACGGGCCGTTGTGCTCCCTTGTCCTCTCTCTAAGTTGGGAAGTGTAGCTTTCGACCACCAACGCCAAGGAGTTCTGCTACACCGACCCGGCTGGCGAGCTCGGGGCTTGCATGGAGAGGGCCTGCAGAGCGCAGGTCTGCGCCTTCTCCAGTTCCTGAGACGCTCTGAGGTCGGGTGTTCTCTGTTCGCTAGAGCTCCAGCCTCCTTTCCGGTGGCCCACCACGGCGTTGTATCTCCGTGCAGCGTGACTGGGGGAAGCACACGTGGCGGGGAAATGGAGACCGGCCACTGCTCTCCATCGGGCGCTTTGGAATCAGAAACCCAAATTCATGTTTATGGACTTACTGATGCCTGCAGAATTTTTACATATGAACATAGAGTGTATTATGAAATGAAACTGAACAAGACTGAGAACAGTGGTTTATTTTTTAAGTTGGGGATGATGTGCTTTCTAATTTTTCATTAAATGCACCCAATTTTGAAACATAGTCAATATGCTAATTAAATCGTGAACTCGAGATCCCTTGCAGCAAATAATGAAGATTCAGAAGTTAACTAGAAAAGATCATTAAGAGTCTTATAGAAATATATGGAAAGACAATATTCCTGGCAATGGGTAATATCCCAGCAATCAAAGCAATTAGAAGTCTGATTTGATTAAACCACAGAGGGTGTGTGTTCTTATTTATTTACCCCATATTTATTTAACACCAACTGCATGTCCAAAACTGAACTGTTTGTGAATATTATTTGGACTAGACTATTTTTTCTGTGGGGAGCTTCAGTTTCAGTGTAGGAAAATGGCTTTTGTTCGCTGAGGGTTTCTTTAGAACTATTTCCTAGCCATGGAAATTAACCTGTTAGAATGAAGTTCAGACACCTAACCCGTGGTTGTAAGCCTACTGACTGGGAAAGCCATATTCTAGAAGATGTAAATGGCACTACACTTTGATTACTCACCAGCAGATGTAGACCGATAAAAAGCATTAGGAGGGAATCAACGTCCTCCCTGCTCTCGTTCAGAACTCTGCAAACAAACAGCAGGAAGGGCCATTTTTCCCTACGAGGGGAAGCCCTTGTGAATATTTTTTAAGTCCACAAGCAGCCAGGCTGGCGAGCAGCTGAGGTGACAGACGCGTGCCGCACACCTGTCTGGGCAGCTCTCGGAAGACAAGTTCACCTCCCCTGAGAAAGCTCATTAAAAACTAGCAGCTCTCAGGGATTTTACCGCACCAATCAACCTCGGCCGCAGAGGAGTCTGACCTCACCCAGATTCATGGGCCTTCTGGGTTTGACTTTACCTACCAGCGACAGGAATTGATCTCAAAGGCTCTAAAGTTAGCCTGGACATCCAAGAGCCGCGACGCCGTGGCCGGGCACCGCCGCTGCTTCCCAGGGGCTGCCCCTGGGGTGGGACGCAGCCCCCGCAGGGTGGGCCACCCGGCCCTGCAGAGCCGACCTCCTCAGGGCGAGGCGGGCGCTGGGGTGGCGTCCGGGAGCCGGTTCTGCCCAGACCCAACGTGATTTAAGTCGCCCGCCGTGCGGTCGCAGATGACCTTTCAGTTAAGGAGGGTCGCTGGCGTCCTGGCCAACTCGGAACGTGGCTCGTAGGCCGCTCAGGGCGGCTGGAAGCACCAGCGACGCAGCCCCGCGGCCGCCCCAAGCCCCCGCCGGCCGGTGTCCCTCATCCGCGGTGTGAGGGCGGGCAGCTTCTGCGCTGAAGCTGCAATCCGCTGCCTTCAAGTTCTCAGAAATAACGACTTTTTAAAAGCGCTTCCTTTCACTTGTACGGAGCAGCGTCTGCACAGGCCAAGGGAAAGGCGGTCATTACGTGGGAATCAAAGAAGAACAAATCGACTCCCCACCCTCTCTTTAGTAATGGGAATCCGAGGATTCCGCGCTGTTGAATTGTCCTCATTCTCTCTTTCTTCCTTTGGCCTGCGCCGCCGAAGCCTCAGGCCAGGACAGTGAAAGGCTTGGTTGAGGCTGTGAGCTGCGAGGAAGTCGCGGGGCTGCCTGGCAAACGTGACTGGAGGGTGCAGCGGTCCCTCTGGCCAGATAAATACTAGAAAGACCTCATCTTTTTAAAAACTTTTTATTTATTTATTTATTTTTCAGAAAGACCTCATCTTGTGGAACTCTCACGTGTCCCCAGAAGCAACGGCCTGAATCAAGGGAAGACGGGTGCCGTGGGTTCTGTCGGCCACCTCGTGCCCTCCCTCACTGACCTCCTGGTTTCGGGCAGCGAAGGTGCTGCAGCTGGGGAGCCCGGCTGGGCCACCGCGGGCCGGAACCTGGCCAGGTGGGCCCTCGAGGTCGGGGCTCCTGTGGGACGGCTGCCCGCGCCCCAGACTGCCCGGCCTGAAGCCGGTTCCAGCCCCGCATACCCAGCGGCCCAGCGGCTCCGGGAGGAGAAGCTGCGCGGGCTGCAGGCGGCATCACTGCCTCCGCCCGCACCTGGGCATCTCCTGCATGCACAGGTGTGGAGCCCCGAGCCCCTTCTGTAGCGCCCCTCTTTCCCACCGCGCAGCTCCACAGGCGGCCCAAGGCAGAAAGGGAGAACAACTGTAATGGAGGCTGCTGTCCAGAGACCGGGCCAGGAGACAGGGACAGAGAGAAACAGAGACCGTGCAAGGAGACAGGCCTGCCTAGGTGGTCGGGGGGTGGGGAGGAGAGAGAGACAGAGAGAGACAGAGACAGACAGAGAGACAGAGAGAGACAGAGACCGTGCAAGGAGACAGGCCTGCCTGGGTGGTCGGCGGGGGGGGAGAGAGAGACAGAGACAGACAGAGACAGACAGAGAGACAGAGAGAAACAGAGACCGTGCAAGGAGACAGGCCTGCCTGGGTGGTTGGGGGGTGGGGGGAGAGAGACAGAGACAGACAGAGACAGAGAGACAGTGAGAAACAGAGACCGTGCAAGGAGACAGGCCTGCCTGGGCGGTCGGGGGGTGGGGGGAGAGAGAGACAGAGACAGACAGAGACAGACAGAGAGACAGAGAGAGACAGAGACCGTGCAAGGAGACAGGCCTGCCTGGGCGGTCGGGGGGTGGGGGGAGAGAGAGACAGAGACAGACAGAGACAGACAGAGAGACAGAGAGAAACAGAGACCGTGCAAGGAGACAGGCCTGGCTGGGTGGTCGGGGGGGGGAGAGAGAGACAGAGACAGACAGAGATAGACAGAGAGACAGAGAGAGACAGAGACCATGCAAGGAGACAGGCCTGCCTGGGCGGTCGGGGGTGGGGGAGAGAGACAGAGAGAGACAGAGACAGACAGAGAGACAGAGAGAGACAGAGACCGTGCAAGGAGACAGGCCTGCCTGGGCGGTCGGGGGTGGGGGAGAGAGACAGAGAGAGACAGACAGAGAGACAGAGAGAGACAGAGACCGTGCAAGGAGACAGGCCTGCCTGGGTGGTCGGGGGGTGGGGAGGAGAGAGAGACAGAGAGAGACAGAGAGAGACAGAGAGAGACAGAGAGACAGAGAGAGAAACAGAGAGACAGAGACAGACAGAGAGACAGACAGAGAGACAGAGAGAAACAGAGACTGTGCAAGGAGACAGGCCTGCCTGGGTGGTCGGGGGGTGGAGGGAGAGAGAGAGAGAGAGACAGAGACAGAGAGACAGAGAGAGACAGAGAGACAGAGAGACAGAGAGAGACAGAGACAGAGAGACAGGGAGACAGAAAGACAGAGACAGAGAGAGACAGAGAGAGAGGGAGGAAGAGAGGGAGAGAGACAGAAAGAGACAGAGACAGAGAGACAGAGAGAGACAGGGAGAGACAGAGAAAGAGACAGAGAGAGAGGGAGGAAGAGAGGGAGAGAGAGAGACAGAGAGAGTAAAGAGAGACAGAGAGAATAAAAGAGAGAGAAATAGAGACAGAGAGGGGTTAGGGAGCCGGGTGAGCCTCCCTGCTTAAGGGCATTTGCAGCCTTAACTCCATCCTTAACTTCAAGCCCTTTGCCCTGTGCCCGGCACGTTCAGCGGTTCCAGGAATTAGGAAGTGCCCCTTGCTGTGGGTTGGGGCTGTTTTAGTTTTCCAGCTGCTGAAAAGAATACTGTAAACAATGGGTATTTATTGGCTCCTGGTTTGAGGCTCGCAGTCCAAAACCGAGGTGTCTCCAAGGCGATGCTTCCTCCCAAAGCCCGCTCGTTCTGCTGCCTGTGGGCGCGCAGAGGTCCCAGCTTCTCCACGCGGCGTGCACGGGGCGTCTCCCTGCTCTCCCTTCAGCCTGCTCGCTTCCGGCTTCTGGCCGCTCCCGGCTCTCTTGCTGTGTCCAATTCCCTTGGCTTCCCCGGCTTCGGCCTAGCTGGTGAAGACCAGTTTGGCCACCACCGCGCTAGGAGCTGAGGTCCTCGAGGGTCCAGCCTACGGACACGCTCCCACCCTCAGACAGGGGCGGGCCCACAAGTGCCTGTGTGGGGACACGCCTCCGTCCCAGCAGGCCGCACTGGGCTCACGCCGGCCTCGCTGTGGCCCGACAGCGACTCTCACTCATTTCCAGGTGTCTTCCTTCTGGTGCAGTTAGAAGGGGTAGAGCTGACAAGGGCTCACGGCTCCCGGGTGCCTGGTTATCGTGCATGGACGGATGCTTTGCAGAGCCATGCACACGTCACTCCCGTTTTCCCACTCCACGAGGCACCCCACGTGATGACTTCACGATGAGAGAGATGGGGTTCCCCGAGATCAGCCACCTTTCTTACACGCACCAGTTAGTAACTGTTAGAATTTGGATTTAAATGCAGTCGTTTCTGACTTGAAACCCTAAATTCCGCAAAACATACATTTAAGAAGTATTTGCACATTGTCAGGAATTAAACTAAGAAGCAAGAAAAGTGAATTACTATCCAGAGAAATGCGCTGGCAATAACTTCCTGCAGTGGGCACCTAGGTGAGATTCGGGGTACTTCCTGTCGCCCCTTGTCTTTCAGGCTGAAACAGTGAGACTCCACCACTTAAGCGCTCATTACCATTTTTGTTTTCCAATGTTCCAAAGTCCATATTTACAAATTTATTTTGAAATCCTCCGGAGGATGCCCCTGCTGAGTGCCAGGGGCCGTGCGGGTTGTGCTGTGGGCACGAGCCGTGGGTGCTCGCTGCGGCCGGGGGAAGGGCTGGCGTTGGGTACCTCCGTGGGCGGGTGAGCGCTCCCCCCAGCGATGGCGCCAGCGCGGCTCCCGCCCTCCACGCCTCCGCCCGTCTCCCTGCTTGAGGACTGCTCCTGGCACCAAATCCCCTGGCAGGTGTGTGCCCCTGCACTGCTCATCCGGAAACCAGGGAACCGACGCGAATCTGCTCAACGTGAGCAAATGCCCTTTGTTCTAGAAAATCACCTCTAGTTTGGGGGACGCTTCATGAGCACGACGGTGGAAACCTCCTTGCGGCAGGTGGTCACATCTGGACTGCAGGTGATAACTGGGCCACGAGAACTAAAAACTCGAGGTTGTCCCAACACCCTCCTGCCTCAGTTACACTCTTTTTCTTCATAAATCTTCCTGGAGCAGTGGCCAGTGTAGCAAAGCTTTATATAGGACACTGTCCTGCGTGGCGGGGGGCCCTACAAGTGGGGGTGAAAGAAGACGGTGGGAGCGAGGGCCGGCAAAGGCAGGTAACCGTTAGGTATCTAATGAACAACTTCACTTCCAAATAACTAAAACGCAGTTCGCTATAGCTCAATTTTCATTATTATCATGATATCTACTATTGCCTCATGAAATGTTCAACTATTTTGGGGTGAAAATGGAACTATAAGTCAATATACGTTTTTTAAACATCTAACATTCTTTTAGCAATTGCTTTTATCACGTTACAGTTTTTTGCAATTATCAAGTTGAAGGTCTGGATTTTATATATGCTGATTAGAGAAATAGAAGAGAGGGAAGCATTAGTTTCAAAGGTTCAATTTAAATGAATCTCAAAAAGTACTTGTTTGCAGAATTCATATTGAATAAAAGTATCTGCCACAAGGCACGTACTTTCAGGCCACGGCCCATGTGGACAGTCCCGTGGCTCCGTCTTCACAGCAGCAGGGCAGGCCCGGGGCAGCTCTGACTTACAGACCGCTCCAGCTGGTGGAAGATAGGCTGATTGTCCTGTTGTTGTCATCCACGGAATAGTGACTGCTTACAAGCAGATTTCATGCTGCACATTAGGCATTTATTAGAAAAAAATGTCCTCACTGAGCGGTGAAAGCATTTCAGGAAAATCCATTCATTCAGAACAAATATTATTCCTGGTTTTGAGTTGGAGGAAATATGAACGCCTTTAATTTTTGGTTCCGTTGCCCAAGGTTGCACAGCCCCTGACCCTGGCACAAGGCAGAGGGAAAGGCGCAAGTGGAGTGTTTTGCAGAGCCTGGTTTTTGAGGGTGAGTTGATTGACACCACGAAAAAGAGGCCAATGACTTGCTTTCTGTGCGTCTGGTATTTGTCAGTTCCTGGTGATTCTGGTTAGGCTGTGATTTCCTCCGCGATGCGCTGCGCGCAGGTGTCTCCCGACTTCATGCGCTCGGGGCCTTTCACCTCAAGTCCACGCGGGCCCAGCAGGACAGGCTCGCGCAGGGGACGCAGCAAGTGCGTGGGCAACGCCCACGGGAAAGACACCTGGAGCCACTGCGCCAGCCAGAGGGGCCCCTGGTGGCGGAGCGGGGCGCCAGGCCCTCGGTGCCGCGGGCGCGGGTGGGTGTGCAGGGCCCGCTCCCCGCGGGGCATGGCTGCGTGGAAGGCCGCACTCGCGGGGGCGGGGGCGAGGCCAGCCTGGCCTGGTGGGGACCCGCTGCCGCTTGGGGTTCTTCAGCAGGCACTCACTGCAGCGGACCCCCGAGACTCTTGGTTTTCGTGGGGGAGGCTGGCCTGCGCCTCTGAGACCCACCCCAGGGGGTGCCGGGGGCTCCCCAAATCCTCACCCGCTCTAAGCACTGGCTGAGATGAGTCACTCCAGCGTGACGCTCCTTTCTGTTATCTTTCTCCTAAGACTGTTCCACTGAAGAGTCATGCCGTCTTCACGAGTGGGGAGTTACCTTGCTGCTGCTCAGAAACAGTCTTCTTAAGATCCGAAGACTGCGGTGTTGGCGCTGTCTTCCAGCCTGGAGTTTACTGATCTCCTGGACCCCTGGGGTCTGAAATCAGCATTGAGCATCACGATGGCAGGGAAAGCAGCGAGGCCCTCCTTCCGTGGACGCCTAGAAGCTGCTGGAGCTATCGGAGACCTTCAAGGGGGGTAACGTGATTAGAACACTGTCATGTTAAAACCCAGGTTTCACAGTGAGATAGAGGAGCCATGACCTCAAACGGTCGCACTCCTCCTCTGCCATGTGATTAGCCACGTTCTGAATGGGGAGTCCTACTTGGTGATGACACAGGATTGGGTATTTCTGAGGACGTTCTAGCCTGTAGCTTTTTTAACATAATAAAATCCAGACAGTGGCATGCTTTTGCCCTTGAAATTTGACATCACTTTATAATTATACCTTCAGGAAGTAAAATACCTCCCTTGCTTCCTTTTTAGAGCTTCTTTCTTTCATTTTCTCTTCCCCCACCCCTTCCCGCAATTAGGGTGCTGTTTCAGATGACGGTGGTCCTGAATCCTGGAGTCTGAATTGCAAGCAAGCTTTGTGCTATACTAGAAATTGATAAAATATAAGTTTTTCTAGAGTTTATTTCCAACAAAATAGAAATTGTATGAAAATATACACTACATCCCACATTAAGCAGAAAGTAGACAATTTTTAAAAAAAAGATTTAATTAATTAATTAATTAATTAATTTATTTATTTCTCTCCTCTTCTCCCCCACCATGGTTGTCTGTTCTCTGTGTCTATTTGCTGCGTCTTATTTCTTTGTCCACTTCTGTTGTTGTCAGAGGCAGGGGAATCTGTGTCTCTTTTTGTTGCGTCTTCTTGCTGCATCAGCTCTCCGTGTGTGCGGCGCCATTCCTGGGCAGGCTACACTTTCTTTCGCACTGGGTGGCTCTCCTTATGGGGTGCACTCCTTGTGCATGGGGCTCCCCTATGCGGGGGACACCCCTGCGTGTCAGGGCACTCCTTGCACGCATCAGCAATGCGCATGGGCCAGCTCCACACGGGTGAAGGAGGCCCGGGGTTTGAACCGCGGACCTCCCATGTGGTAGATGGACAAGTCCGTTTCCCGAAAGCAGACAATTAGTAACAGACATTTCAAAATAAGTATCTATGTACAATTTGTTTCCATTCTCACAAAAATTAATATTTAACCATGTATTTTAACCTTTGTTAATGCTAATTGAGACATCTTTCTTTTAAGCCACTGCTAGTTCTAAACTTAGAAGCTCTGCTTTGTCTTTTATGGAAATAGGTTTTGTTGTTTTAAAGTCTTTATGACTCACCCACCAAATAGAATTTTATAATAATAGCCAGTAACACGTGATTATTTAATCAATTATAGCTTAATGTGTGTGGTTTTAATTTGCAAAGTACCCAAGGAGATTTATTGAAAGACACTTTGCAGTTGTAAGAAATAACACAGAGCGAGCTCGTGCCCCCTTTGTTGAGCTCCCCAGCTGAGGGACAGTGTCACAGCCCATCTAGACACTGACACAACCCACTGACTGTGTTCGTATTTCACCAGTTTTACAGACACTCATCTGTGGTGTGTATTTACTTCCACGGCATTTATAGGTGTGCGTGACTATGAAGAAACACAATGTTTCCATCTCAAGGGTCCCTGGGGTTGCCCTTTTACAGCACAGCTCCCTCTTCCTTCTACGCATTGAACCCTACTAACCACTCATCTTTTCTGCATCTTAAGAATTTTCTCATCTCAAGAATGTCAAATAAATGGAAACATACTGTATGATCATTTTGCAATTGGATCCCCGCCCCCCTCCCCATATAGCCTGGAAAGCCCAGGGGAAAGAAAAGAGGAATGAGGCAGACTGAGTGTTGCCGAGTGTGTCAGAGTTAGTTTCTTTTTACTGCCAAGTAGTATTCCATGGTGTGGATATATCTCAGTTTGTTTAAACATTCACCTTTTGAAGGACATTTGGGCTATTTCCAGTGTATGGCTATTACAAATAAAGCTGTGTGAACACTGTGTACTGGTTTTGGTGTAAATGTACGTTTTCATTTCTTTGGAATAAATGCCCAGGAGTGGAATTGCGGGGTACCTTGGCGAGTAGATGGTGTCCAATTGCATGGCCTGGTTGTGCTGTGAGGGTATTTCATGGATGACTTTGCGTCTGTGGTCGCTTGGTTGCATCTATGGTGAATTTTATCTATAATCAACAAAGGAGATTGCCCTCAGCAGTGAGGGAATCTCTTTAACCAGTAGTTGGAGGTCAAAGCCAGAATTGAGAATTTCAGAAGTCAGAAAGAAAGGTGGGGGCTGAGCTTATTGATTTGAAATCTTCCATCTTTTAAAATGTTAGCTTACCTGACAGCCTTCATGTTACTCAAATGTGGCCAGTCTCGAAGCCTAACTCAGCATCTAAATGCAATGCCTTCCCCCCAGCGTGGGACATGACATCCGGGGATGAGCCTCCCTGGCACCGAGGGATCACTATCAACTAACAACTGATAATGCAACTGGAAAATGACCTTGAATTGAAGGTTCGATGCGGATCAGTAGAATATCCCTGTCTACATAGAATAATATGACTTTAAAATGCTGTTTGACCTAATGTAAGGGGGAAATAGAAAGGAGAAATGAGTTTATATGGCTATGAGTCTCTAAAAAAAAGAGTCTGGAGGCTGTCAGAAGGATTGCCCTTATGCACAACTGAGCAGAGTCTAAGAGACAGATAAAGTAGATACAATCCCCAGGTATTGGTTCCTTTGAGGGCTAAAGGGACCCACGGGTTCTATGGTCATGGCAGATAGGGTTCACTGCCATGTCAGATGGCCCTTCTTTGGAGCTGGTGTTTCTGTGTGATGAAACTGGACCCAGACGGGATCTCTTTTCATAAGACTATCATGCTACTTTACTGGAATTGTATTTGGTATCGGGGTTTAAGATATATTTAGGGGATTGAATCTTTTTACTGACAATATCATAGCCAGGCCCTGAGCCTCAACAGACTCCAGCTCCTACAATCTGATTTATTGGACTCACCTCACTCAGCTAAGATGGAGTTGAAGAAGGACAACCACCACACCATGGAGCCTAGAGTGCCTACAACTGAAAGCAGGAGGATTGCATCCAGTATCCATGTGGAATCTGAGCCTCCTCTTGACATAGAGGTGCAACAGACACAACCAATCCAAGGTCCACAGAGAAAAGGTGGCATTGGAGTGGGAAAAGTGGACATGGTGGCTGATGGGTATGGGGAATGGCAGGAAGAGATGAGATGTGGAGGCGCCTTTGGGACTTGGAGTTGCCCTGGATGGTGCTTCAGGGGCAATCACCAGACATTGTAAATCCTCCCAGGGCCCACTGGATGGAATGGGGGAGAGTGTGGGCCATGATGTGGACCAATGACCATGAGGTGCAGAGATACCCAGAGATGTACTTACCAAATGCAATGGATGTGTCATGATGATGGGAGTGAGTGTTGCTGGGGGGGGAGGGGTGCGGTGGGGGTGGTGGGGTTGAATGGGACCTCATATTTTTTTAATGTAATATTTTTACAAAATCAATAAAAAAAAGAAAAAAAAGAAAAACAGAAAAAAAATGTTAGCATTAGTGCTATCAGTTTCCTCTTGGCATCACTTTCGTTGCAGCCAGCATATTTTGATGTGTTGTGCTTTCATTTTCATTCATTTGTTTGAACTGTATATATTTAGAAGCATAACACCTCCCTGGTGGAGTCATCTTTTATTACCAAAAAATAATATTCCTTTTTTTTGTTCCTAAGAATTTTTTTTTGCTTTGTCGAATATTAATACAGCTATTCCTGCCTTAAAGTTATTTGCATAGTGTATCTTTCCCATCTTTTTATTTCAAACTACCTATGGTGCTGTATTTGAAGTGAGTTTCTTATGGGCACACTTTTTGGATCATGCCTTTTTAATCCGATCTTCTCATGTCTTTCTTTCAATTGGTGTATTTAGACCATTTGCATTTTAGGTAATTATTCAGCCATTTTATAATTTTTCTCTGTTTTTTCCCTCTGTTTCTCATTCTTCTAGTTTTCTTTTCTCATTTTTCTGTTCCTTGAACACTTATTAAGCGTTCTCTTGGGATATTTATCTTTTTTCTCCCAAATATATCACTTTGTATGGTGTCCCTAGCAGTTGCTCTGGATGCTGTTACAGAGATCTGCATGTTAGCGCAGTCTGTTGGCATTTATGCTTTATCAGTTTGAGGGAGGTGTAGAAAGCTTCACTCCATTCAGCTTATCATTTCCTTTCTGTTTAGACAACTTCCTTTAGTCATTTTTTAAGGATAGTTCTGCTACAGATACCATTCTCTTCCTCTTAAAATGTCTTTATTTTCCCTTCCTTCCTGAAGAATATTTTCAGAGGGTATCTACAAAATTCGTGGCTGACAGTTCTTTTTTTTAACACTTGAAAAATATTGTGCCACTTCTCTCTGGCCTCCATAATGTGAGAAGAGAAATATTCTGTCATCTGAATTGGTGTTACCCTATGGTTTCTGCCATCCGAATTGGAGTTTTCCTGTGGTTAATGTCATCTAAATTGATGTTATCCTATGGTTGATGTGTCATTTTTCTCTGGCTGTTTTCAACATCTTTTCTTATTTTTTAGTTTTTGAAAGTTTAAATATGATATGTCTTGGCATGGATTTCTTTGGGTTTATCATATTTTGGATTTACTCAGCTTCTTGAATCTTCAAGGTTAGGCGGTTTGCAAAATTTGGGGAGCTTCAGCCGTTATTTCATTGAATGCTATTTCAGTTCCGTTTCCTCTCCTCTCCTTTTGGGACACCAATGGTAAGAATGTTAGCCCTTTTGATATTGTCCTGCAGGACCCTGAGGCTCTGTTCATTTCTTCCTCCAAACTTTTTCTCTGTTTTCCAGATTGGATAGATTCTACTGATACGTCCATCAGTTCAGTGATCTGTTATCTCCACTTCAGCAAGTTTACTGAATTTTTATAATTCTGTAAGTTTCATTTGGTCTTTTTTCTATAACTTCTGTTTCTTTGCTGAGATTTACTATTTTGCTCATTTCCTTTGAGAGAATATAGAATTGCTGTTGAAGCATGTTATAATGGCTGTTTTAAAGTCCTTGTCAGATAAACACAACATCTAATTCATTTTGGTTTTGGTGTCTTTTGTCTTTTTTGATTCGTGTTGTTATTTCCCTGATTCATGGTATGAAGAGTGATTTTTTTTTTGTATACTTTGAGACTCTGGATCCTATTTAATAATGTGTTACAGCAAGCAGTTCCCCTGCTCAGGTGTTTCATGAGGGATGGGTGTGCATGTATGTTTGTTTTCCTCTTGGGCTCACTGATGCCCCGTAACAGAAGTGGATCACTGACTCACACAACCTCATCGCAGATAGGTGGGCAGAAGGTTCTTCCCTCTGTGGTTGTGTTGACACCTTCAAGTGAAAGTGGGGCCCCAGCTCACACAGCTGCCTTGCTTCTGAGCTGAGGCGTAAGTTCAACTCCTCTCTGGGCCAGGCTCACTCTATGAAGGGAGAAGCAAAGGCTGACTCATACCACCTCATTGCTCCAGAGAGGTGTGTGAGCTCAACTTTCCTCTCAACTCTGCCACTGCTACTCAGGAGAACCAGTGTGCCATCTTGGTGGTGGGTGGAAAGCTCCCTGCCCCACTGTGGGAAACTGTGGGAGGGTGGTTCCATTGGTGTTTGGAAAGTAGAGTGGGTATTGCCAAAATGTCTTCCTGTTCAGGGCACCTTTTTTTTTTTGGTGTCTTTCCCTGTCCATGGGGAACAAGGCTTCTTTGGAAATCCTTTTGTTTGTGCCTGTTGGAGTTCCTCATTGGAGATTTATACAGCTCCCTGTCTAGAATATTTGGAGGCAATGAGGAATCCAGGGGACTTACCACCTTGCAGGGTCTGAGACTGTCTGCCTTCCTTCTTCCACCCTCTGGGGACTTTTAAAATTTGTTTTCTGGTATGTTCAGGGATTTTCACCTATGAGAGGGGAGGCCTGGGAGGAATGGGACTATTCTATCTTAGCCAGACTGGAGCACTAAGAAGAACTATTTAACATTTTAAAAAATCCTCCTAAATTAAGATTTTTGCCCTTCTTGCATATTTTCTTAAAGGAAGTGGATCCTTTCTTTTTGTCTGGGATTAACTTTTTATTTACCCTTGATGACCAAAAATCCTCTTTTGACACTGTCATATCTAACTCTTGCTGAAGACTGCCTCCCAAATTGTTACTTTTCATAACTTGTGTTCTTATCACTTGAAAGGAAAGCAGAAGCTAGATTTCTTAAAGGGGATACCTAGCTTCCTTTGTGTGTTTAGTATTTCTGTGCCTACTGCAGAATTTCAGTCATAGAAAGACTACATACATTCCCACATCAAAGTCACACGCATCTTCTTAAAAGTCAAACAAAATCACATTTTTTAAGGTGGTTCTGATGGGGACCCGCCCCCTTGGCTCTGAAGTGAAGGCCTCACTCCTTCCTCTTGGAAACATGGTTTTCTGAAAATTCTCCTGCCAAATCTCTCCAAATCTTTAAATCTCAGACCATTTTGTAACCTCAGTCTTGGTAGGAGTTGTATAAATAAGTCTCAGAAGTTTCCTTTGAAAATTTCAACTTGGTGGTCTTGTTCGTATCATATCCTGGTGCTTCTGTTGAAGTTTCCAGTTTAACATATTGAAATGTTGGGCTCCTTTTCAGGACTTTCTAGGCAATATTCCTAGGCTTGCTTCTCCTCCCACTTTATATAGTAATCTTCTCACTCTAGGGTTTTAATCACATCTACGTCTTCACTCTTGAATCTTTTTTCCCTAACTGTCTAAATTGTCACTTAAAAACAGAGCCTTTACACTCTCCCCCCACCTCTCTACCTCCGGCTGGTATCCTCACTCACTCTCCACACTTCCTTCTCCTCTGATGTTTCCAATCCAGAGGACGGGCTCCTCCATTCAATCTGGGATCCTAGCCAGGCTCAGGGTTTGGTCCCTGGCTCACCTCTTTCCATTACTCTTCCCACTTCTAATTGATATGTGAATGTTGAGTATTGTCAGATGTGTCCCTTTCCACTCCCTTTTCCTCCCATTGTTATTTTTTAGTAGATCATTATAGCATATTTACAACTAGTTTCTCTAGCCTTAGTTCATCCTGCATATGACTATCCATGTGATCTTTTGAAAAGCTAAACTCATAATAATTTTCACTCAGCACACCTTAAAATCAACAATACGTATGATGTACCACAGACTTGCCTTCATTTCGGCAGTACTTACTTCTCCATCTCAGCCTTCACAGAATGTTCTGTTCTGCTTCCTACAGATCCTTAAGCAATTCCCTGGACAACCTCTGTTTTTATGTCCCCATTCCTTTGTTCACGCCATTTTGGCGTGTCCTCCACTTTAACCTTCCAGATGCCCATTTGTTACTGTTCACACTGCAGGACTCTTTTTGGTCTCCACATACTGTTGACACCTTGTGGCACCTCTCAGCTAAATCAGTTCATTTGTAGACATCACTCTTTCCACTGAAAGGCTATGAGCTCCTCCAGGCTGAGAATGGCATGTTTTCCAGCTTTAAAGACCTAACTACTAGTTCAAGAATTGTGGTTCATGAATGGCTGAAGGGAAAAGGACAATAATATCACTTGAACTTGAAGAAGTGTGAAACCAGAGACTTCAAAAAATTTGAACATAAAAAAGCAAATTGAAAAATGCGATTTAACAAAATTTTTATATTAATAATGGAGACCTACATTTAATCACCTCTATAAAATATCTATACATGGCCCAATTAACTACATCAGGGAAATCCCGAAGAGGTCAGACTCTGGGATTTGACTTTTCAACTGAAGTGGGATTATAGATTTTGGGACGCACAAACAAAAGCCAGGAGCTCAGGGCTAATGCAGATGATAGTATGTGGACACTGTTGGGGATTAAATAATGTCCCCCACAAAAGATGCATTCAAATCTCAGTCTGTGTTTGTGTGGGTGTCAACCCATTTTGTAAATAGGACCTTTGAAAACATTATGGTTAGTTAAGTTGTGGACAAGTTGAATCAGTGTGGGTCTTGATCCATATGCCTGAAAGCTGTTTAAAGAGAGGAGATTGGGAGGCAAGCATCAGAAGAAGCTGGAGAGGAGAGACTGCCCTGTGATGGAGGATTGCCCTCACTGGAATGCTGCTGGCCATGAGGTGAGCATGACCTTGCCCAATCTTGATCTTGGTCTTCTAGCCTCAAAACTGTGAGACAATAAATGCCTTTTGTTTAAGCGAAACTTCTGTGTGTTATTTGTCATGGTTACCTTGGTAAACTAAGGCAGATGCAGCACTTTTGAGTCCACCTGTGTGCACACTTGGGTGCATTAGCTCATCAAAACTGCAACCCCATGTTGGGTGCTATCATTTACTCCATCCTGCAACTGGATAAACTGAGGCTTAGAAAGGGTAAACAATTTGCTAAAAGCAAAATAGGTTTGGTAAGTGACAAAACTGGATTAAATACCATGTCCCTCTGCTTTCGGAAGTGAAATGTTTAACGCCAGCAGCCGGGGACGATGTGTTGAAACCTCACACTGAGGCAGGGTAGTATAGTGAAAAGGAGAAGGGAACGGAGGCTGGCATGCAACGTGGCTGACAGACAACATGGCTGACATACCACATGGCGTGAGACCCCACCCGGACACCTCCTGCAAAGAAGGCTGCCAGAAAGACTCTGTGAGATCCCACCGTGGGAATCCCATTTGGAAATAAGAATTCTGCTCAGGGTCAAGGGAAAGCCCTGGCGACCCTTAAAAAGCCTCACCATTGGCCCCCTGAGAGCTGGCAGGTAGGGCAATCAATTAGAACAGCAAACAACTGGGGACCCTCCCCAACATTATGGAGGGGGAGGAGTAACAGTCATAAAAGGCCTAGCCTGGGACCCCATGTGCATGTATCTCATTCTGCAGCATGCCTATAGTCCATGCCTCAGACTATATACTTTTCTCATTTTCTTGTTTCTTAATAAACTCTTTTCTCCCTTGCCTACCTTATGGTGTGGCCTTAAATTCTTTTATGCAGCATAGCCAAGAACTTAGAAGCCCTGAACCCAGAGCCATCCAGTAACATTATTTGGTGAGCCAGCCAGGAGTTAGAGAGGTAAATAATGCTCCCCAACCCCAGTAAGGATTGATGAGTTTAAACGATGACTTATAACCCAGATAGGCTTCCACAGGAGATAATCCTGGGCTGGGGGTGGGGCTGGGGTGTGGGGTGCCACTGTGTCCATGCTGTGCACCCAGGCTCGTTGAACCTGGTGCCTGCTGGGAGTATGGGGCACAGGGTGGGGCATCGGCCAGTGCCCTGCTGAGACAGGGGGTCCTGGGCTGGGCTTTGGGGCCGCAGGGTACCTTTTCTGACCGGGATGGGGTGTCCCCATTCCAAAGCCCCAGCTTTTTAGCAGCCTGTCTCATACCTGGTGCTGGTGGCACTGTCTTCTTCTGCCTTGGGCAGAGCTTGTGGCTGCACCGCTGGTGCCTCCAGCTGGTCAGGAGTCCCCTGAAAGCCTACCTTCTGTCCACCATTGTCCCTTCACATCCTGCGGTGGTGGCGGTAGTGGCAGAGAGCTGGGAGCTTGTGCCACTCCGGGGAGCTTGGACTCCCACTTCCTCTGCTCCAGCGTCAGAGTGATGGTGGGTCTCATGCACTTTCGCTGCTGGGCCTCCTTCTCAAAGCCTCCTCCAGGGAGCAGGTGGGGGTGTGCAACGGTAGGGGGTGCCTGTCCTGCCCAGGGACTTCCTGTGTGAGCTGGGTGTGCACCTCCCAGCACCCGTACATCGCTCACCCTCTTCCCATCCCACATGGGGTGGGAAGGACAAGTATATTGGGAGCTTTGGTTTGGAGGGTAAAAGTTAATCAGTCTCAGACTCTGGGACATCACATCAGCTGACAAACTCTTCTTAAGTTTTCCTAGAATAATGGGCATGTTCTCTAGCATTCCAGCAACTCCCCATAGGGTTGTCTTCTTAGGAATCAGGATGACCTGCCTGCTGATGGTCTATGCAGCTGCAGTATGGCCAAGAGTGGTCTCTGCATGGTACCCTGAATTCCAGTTAAGCCTGTGTAAGAGAGAAGGAGAGGAAAGACAGGTCTGAGGGCCAGAGACCACGTGGCCAAGTTTCCTTAAGATAGAAAGCAATTACAAGCTCAGGCAAATTGCTCAGAGGCAGAGTCTAGAAACCCAGCCTGTCTTCCTTGGATATCTGTAGAAAGCTGCAGGAACTTTCCCTGGGCCCCCAGACTTCCATCAACTCCCTTTTAGAAACAGCCTTCGCAATTTTCAACATTCAAGACCAAGCTGCCAAGGAGAAGCCAGTGAGGAGGGGCAGGCATGGGCTCAGGAACAGGCTCCCCTTTTAACTCTTAATTACTGTGGGAGCCGATTATGGGTCCTAGCTGGCACTCTGGACCTCTTCTAGCCTCGATAGTGCCTAATAATGTGAGTGAATGGGGAATCAAGATATAGACCATTGACTAAATCTCTCCCCTATAGAATAAGGAACCTCCTCATACGCCATCAATTAAGGTTAAAAAGTTCCTGGAAAATGGTTCCCATCAGGTCTTTCTCTGTGCTGTGTGTAAGATTCTCTCTATTGTTCTAACCTGTGCTTAACTTTGTGTTTAACTTTTGAAATCTGTATTTAACATTTAATCTGTTTTTAACTTTGTCGGTCTGTTCATGCCTAGGAAATCTGATTTGGGGTTTGCCTGTTAAAAATTGGGTAACTGTGAAAGGTAACCTAAAAATGAATATTTAAATGTCAATATTGTCTTACAATTGGATTTAATGTAAAAATCACATGGAATTAATTCAACTGCTGGAAAAGCAGAAAAACTTAGCAAAGTTGTTGCTAATAAAACTATTTTAGTTGCTTAGTTCATAAAACAGAAGTGCCCAAATTGTTTTTAAGTAGAAACTTACTAGAAAGTGTAATGAAGAGTTAAGATCATTATACAGATGTCTTTATATTATAAAACAGCAGAAGGATAATATTGGAAATTGCTATAACTGGATAGATTCAGCTTAGAACCTTCTATTGTGATGGTAACTTTAGACTAATTTACCTAGTGCGGACTAGATGGCTGTCTGGTGGAATCCCAGATACTCAGGGTTGGACACCCACTCTTCCAGCCCAGCACCCACAGAGTCCTGCTATCCTGAGGACTGGGGGCTCCCACCTCAAGTATTGGTGTTCCTAAAAGCATCGTGTCATGAGAAAAGCCAAGTTTCCTTGAGAGTTTGATGACCTCAGTGAGTATATACTGGAAATAGTGTTGCTCATCCAAAGGCTGTCAAAGTCAAAATAGGAAATAAAGCTCTGAAGCAAAGGAAAATGGTATAAACTGTATTTTAAAGCATTGGGCACAATTTAGTTATAAGCCAATAACTATAGAATGAAATTCTTGCTCAAAACTGCACAGTCACAGAGCAGCTTAATTAGAAATAGCCTTCAAAGAGATCTTTCAAATATAATGTTATTTTGTAGTTAAATTAATTTTGTCAGAGGATGAGAAGTATAAGTAGCATTAGTAAATTGTGTGCTTTTGTGTCTTTCTATTTCTACTCATTCAGTGTATATTTTCATACCTTGGGATGAAATGTAAGTTTAGTGTAAAACTTTTATCTACTAGGCTGGGGAATTAAGAATCATAGTTTAACCTGTAATCCCCCAATTTAGACCTTTTAACAACATTAAAATATGTGACTTTAATAATTATATTACCAAATTTCAATAAGTAAAGGAAAAGTCCTTGAAAGCTATAGAAAGATCTTTTAAAATCAATTATAATATATTCCAGAACCTAACAGTCAGTATGCTTTATGATGAAAATTGCAAGTTCATGCCTAATGAAATATAGGTCTGCCCTAAAGAGTTTCACAGAACAGAATGAGACAAGACTTTTAAATAGATAAAGGTAAATTTCATTGGTTGCTAGTTGTAATTTAATTAGCCCATTTAAAGGTAAAGTAACCAGTCTATGGGTTATTGTTAATTATAAGAAGTTTTAAAAGCATCTTCTAAACTGAAGCATTAAAATGCTAATTCTAGGAAGCCATTATTATTAGAAACCTAAATTGATATTAATAACAAAAAGTAACTTCATACCAGGGAAACCTGTCAGAAGCCACATCAATCTGCATATGAAAGTGATTGTAAGAGAAAGATAACCTTAATTCCATTGGAATCTTAGATTTTCATGAAGTAATTGAGATGGTAGTTTTTCCTATGCTGCTAAAGTAATATACCTGTTAATTAACATAATCACAGTAAAGGTGTAAAAGTAAAAAGCAAAGTACTAAAATAGCTAAGTTCATTTGATATGTTGTACATTGCATTGGAACTATTTAAATAGTGTGTAAAAAATTAAGAGATAGACTTCAGTATTGTTGATTGCTCTTGTGCACTTAAACCAAGCCTAAGTGCCCTGCATGATACCCCTCCATTTGAGTTATTGGCTGAGTCAGTCACTATGACCCCTAAGACAATAAAGGTATCCACCACATCTCTGGTTATCTTCCGGGGTGGATGGAGAGTATTTTGCAGTTTTGGACTCCTGCAGTAGCTGGTGATGGCTCAGTATGGCCAGATGTACAACAGACATTACCTCCAGACTGGCTCTGTTTCATAGTGCTGAAGGGCACTGTATTAGGCAGCCAAAGTGGCACTGATGCAAAGTACCAGAAATCTGTTGGCTTTTATAAAGGGTGTTTATTTGGACTAGATGTTTACAGTCACAAGGCCCTAAAGAGTCCAACTCAAGATACCATAAAAGGTACTTCTTCACCCAAAGTATGTTGCCACATGTTGAAGCAAGATGGAGGGTGATGTCTATGAGGGTTCAGCCGTCCTCTTTCCTCTTAAGGCTCCATGGTCCCAGCTTCTTCTGATCACAGCTGTAGGCTGGCGTAGGGCTCCTCTGTCTGTTCCTCTGGGGCTCATCCCTTTCCAGGCTCAGCTGCTCTGTCCCCTTCACAAAGTAGGCTGCAGACTACCAGGCCATCTCTCTTCCCAGGGCTGCAGGCTCCTCAGTTCATCTTTTCTGTGTATCTACGTCTGTGTGAAAGTTTGTTTTATCATCCCACCAAGGGGGTGGGGACTCAATGCTGAATCATGCTCTAATGACGTGGTTGAATCAAAGCCCTGATTTTAACATAATTTAATCAGACATCTCAGCTGAATCTAATACAATCAAAGGGTTATGACACACAGAGGAACAGCCCAATATGTAAGTAAAATCTAGATCTCTTTTCGGACTTGATAAATAATATCAAATGCCACAGGTACTGTGCACAAGGCTGGTGAACACTGGAGCCTTACCTTCCTAGCTTCCCTCTAGGATCAGCTGCTGTGCTGCAGCATGCTGACTGTGAAGGAGGTACCAAGTGGAGAAATAATTACCAGAGCACTGTGAGTAGAACTTAAACAATTGGCAATATGACCTGCTCCCTTTGAGAGACAATGTGTATAGTATAGCAAACCTGGAACTTAGATCTATGAATTGCAGCTGAAAGAGAAACTTATGCATTGATTAGTGCATTAATTAGTATTAAGTACTGTATCTATATCTCTTTTATTCTAGATCACATGCAGAAGGATATTGAACATGTTAAATTTCCTGGTAAATTTAAGTCATTTTCTAAGTAGTTAATGAATGTGCCTGTAGGATAAAGGAATGGTTCTCTTAAGAACTGTCTTTATTTTGCTTCCGTATGCTTGTCTTGTTGTTGCCTACACTGTCTCTGTGAGTGTATGTCTGGGGAAGTGCCTCTCTTCTTACCTCTCCTAGCAGTTCATACGCATAGCCACCACTGTGAGCATTGGGGTTGGCGCTTCATACCAAACCCAGCTTGTCTGCCACAATCTCTCCCCAGAGCTAATCAACAGCATAGAAGAGCTCAAGGATGAGTGTGTTTCCCACCAGCTCTGGGAGGAGGCAGCTTCTGACGGCACCTGGACTTGTTCACTCTCGTGGTCCAGTATGCCATGGCAGGTCCCTTTTTGGGCCTGCTTACCACCATCTTCTTTATCCTTTTGGTAAACCCATGTATCTTAAATTGTAATTAAGTTTATTTCTTCCAGAATCAATGCCTTATTAGTTAAGTGGAGATTTCTTCCAGTCCAACCAGGGTGATGGACCTGTCTTCCCTTATCTGCAATAGAATAGCTCGAGAGTTTTATACCTTGTCAGGTAAGGCATACTCTCCCTAACCGAAAGGAAGTAAAATAGCTACAGAAGAATGACCATCGCCCTTCAGCACCCCCTTAAGAGTAAGGTGTAACCTTTCTGAGGGGGGAGCTGAGGCAGGTTAGTATAGTGAAAGGGAGAAGGTGGCTGGTCCAGCACACAACATGACGCTGCAAGATCCCGCCATGAGAATTTCATTTGGAAATGAGAATCCTGCTTGTGTCGAGGGAGAGCCCCGGATACCTTCAAAAGGCCTCATTATTGGCCCCCTGAGAACTGACAGGTAGGGCACCCAATCAGAACAGCAACAGCTGTGGCCTCTCCCCAACATTATCCAAGGGGGAGGAATAACTGTCATAAAAGGCCTAACCTGGGACCCTGCATGCACGCCTCTCATTCTGCAGCACACCCGCGGTCCATGCCTCAGACCATGTAGTTTTCTCATTTCCTTAATAGACTCTTTCCCCCCTTGCTTACCATATAGTGTGTCCTTAAATTCTTTTATGTGGCATAGCTGAGAACTTAGAAGCCCAGAACTCAGAGCCTTCTGGTAACAACACCATGCCTTTCCCTTTCGTGGAAATATCTTTCCTCCGCCCCGTACACCTGGGGTCTAAGGGCCGATGTTCTGTTTTCCAGTGGAAAGTGGTGTAAGTCATGTGGAGGAAAGGAATCGTGCTTTGCTTTAATTTCAAAGGAGACTTTTACATTCCTTGGCAAGGTCACAGGCTTGAAATTCTGGCTTTTAAGAGATTATAACAAATTTTCTCAGACCTCCCAAAGTGCATTGGTTACAGCGGTTTTGAGGTTTTGGCCATGGGCTGAAGTCTGGAGCAGGGAGGAGGATGGAGATGCAGAGAGGAGCAGGAGGTGGGGTTTGCCCTGCACTCTGAGGCTGTTCTTTTCCGGGGCTATGGATGGGGGAGGACGTGTGAGGACCCAGGACATGCTCCTAGCTTCTGGGGACAGTCTCGTTGGCCAGAGTGGATCCGGAGGGATGCCTCGGCATGCAGGGCACCGGGGAGTTGGTAATCCAGCATATGGGTGGTGGGTGGTGGGTGGTGGGTGGGCACAGCTTCCAGGCAGGTGCCCACTATCGGGGTCTTGGGGCCAGGTTAGGCTTCTGGGGGCAGGCTCCCTTCTGGGGTGGGACAAGAGGGAGGCCAGCAAAAGCAGGAGCAGGAAGGAGACATAGCCCTATAAATGACTTCCATGAGCAAACCTCCAGGGTACAGCAAATGATGGAGAAAGAGAAAAACAAAACCGAACTACCATGGTAGCAGGAGGATCAGGCTGAAAAGCTCTTAGCCTTCATGTATGGGAGAACCTCTTTAGTTCTCACAACCTATTTCTCTCACCTTTATGTATTTCTAATAGGTTAGTTACAATGTTTACTAGCACAGTGGGGCTTAAGAAGCAGCGGATTGGCATAGCAGTGAGTGTTAGAGGCTAAAGTCCCAGCAATACATAGTGACAGCAGATAGGCCCTCTATTACCCCCCACTCCACAAAGTAGAGGTAAAAGGGCAGACAAAAACTATGAGCTACAAAGTGGAGGCTCCTTGACATTATTATTTTATTACAGCATGATTAAATTATGTGCAAGAATCCATTTCAGAGGGCAGGAAATCATATACCTCATTTTGGCAATTCTTCCAAAAAATTCCCTTTGGGGAATGACACAAAGGAATAAGTTCACGTTATCATGCTCATTCATTGATATCCAAAAGCTCATTCTGTTACAAATAAACAAGGTTTGCTGCATTTACTTACATGTACGCACCTACCCTGTGTGCTCATGCAAATGCACATGCATTTAGATGGCTGCGTGTCAGCGAATTAGCGAGAGCCATCGTGGTTGAGCACTTAATGAGGGGCTGGAAGGGCTAGCCTCGCAGTGTGCATGCACAGGGGAGCCTCCGGGTGCTCATTTAAGTATCACATTATGCAGTGAGCCTCCCCAGTTCTCCGCCCCTCTAGGAAGCACACTTCTTCTGAGATTTGGATGAGGACAAAGAGTTTCTGACAAAGGGCAACATGGCTCCTCCCTGAGAAAACGCCAGGGTGTGAAAGCCGTGCAAAGGAGCTGCTAAGGGTTCTTGATAGCTACAGCAGGGACAGGCAGGACTGGGGATCGCAGCCATTTCTTGGCCGGCAAGAGACCAAGGGTAAAAGCATTTCTAGATCCTTGAGAAGTCAATGGAAAAGCAATTCATTATGGTAAATCAAATTCTGAGCATGATGGGATACACTCTTCCTGTTCCTCTCCACAAATTGGGACTGGAAACTTTTCTTCCACCTGTCGATACTTGCTTAGAGTGAAAATTACTTTGTGTGTTTTTAGTTTAAAACTTATTCTTATGAGGACAAAAATAGGTAAGTCTAGATTCATCATTATTATAAAACCAGCCGGAAATGAGAGGTGATTCCTGGGTCCCAGTCAATGAACACGATTCTGTTTTGTTTCTGTTTCTTTCTGACTATGACCTTGACTAAGAAAGGAAAAGTGTTGTTGATTGTGGCTGGAGGGAGAGGAGAAGGAAGTTATAAAGCACCAGTGAGCTCCCCAAAGTTGATGGGGCAAGACTTACAGAAAATGCTAATGCTTGCTATTATCTTTGTTTCAGGTTGAATATCAATTATATCATATCCAAGTTCTCAGTCAATTATAGAGTGATTGCCCCCAGCCCAATAGAGTTGCATCACACCACTGTTGAATACTTGCTTGTTCCACTCTTTCTAGACGTGGCCTGGAGTAAGTCCCTTCTCGTCCCTGGGACCGTGGGCCCTTCCAGCGCCACGGC
The DNA here is from genome assembly GCF_030445035.2 of Dasypus novemcinctus. Taxonomy (NCBI): domain Eukaryota; kingdom Metazoa; phylum Chordata; class Mammalia; order Cingulata; family Dasypodidae; genus Dasypus; species Dasypus novemcinctus. The sequence continues at coordinate 95,330,374 of NC_080688.1, read as the reverse complement.
GCTCGTGGTACAGCATGCTGCAGCGCTGAGTTAATTAATCTCCCCAAGGCGTTCTGCAATCGGGTAAAAAGGCCCTACAAATGCTAAGCATTATTATTATTATTTTAAAAGTGAGCCTTTCAGCCAGGCAAGTTGCCTCAAGCTCGCCCAACTCTGATTATGACGCTAATTACAGTGATTATAAAGAAGCGAGGCATGATTGCTACCTATACTCGTCACTGCCCTTAAACAAACGCGAGGGACAATTAGCAGCAGATCAGCTCGGCGCTTGGTTCTGCCATGTGAGGGTGGTCGCTGACCCGCGTGCTCCGTTCTCATTAGCATCGCAGGTCAGCAGAACTCTGGCTCGTCAATCATTACCCAGCATCCTTTGCTTCCACCCGTGGAGACAAATGATGTGTTGCTGGGAAGGTCGGAGGTCAAATATGAGTTGTGCTGTTGCTGGGGTGCAGTCTCGGGGCAGTGGGGTCACCGTTGGGGCAGGTCTTTGTGGCGGTATGTTTGTGCAGGCAAACTGTTCTGAATGCATGGGGCATAACACCTACTGTGTTTTTGTTTTCTCTTTGCAGCTGGAATGTACTCAACGATTTTTCCTTTCTCTTTCCCTTTGGTGCAGGGAGAGAAGAGGATGGTGATTTTCCTTTTTTGAATTTTCTAAAATTGCAATAAGAAGAGGCAGCCCCCCCACCCTTTGGCGTTTCCTTGCCCCGCCCGGGAGCCTTCGGCCGCGGGCATAGTTTGGAAGGTTGGGAGGTTTTCTGCGTATCTGCCACCGTCCAATTTGCCACGGATGGCCCCGGAAGACTGACAGGGCTGAAGGCGCCCAGTGCCAGTGTAAATGAGCCCCATTCATTCCCTGCCGTTGGCATATGGCGTGTCATTGTCCTCGGTCACCCAGGCAGAAGTGATGCAATTTGTTGGCATGTCCTGTCACAGCACAAACTATCTATCCCACTGAGCCCCAAAGAAAACAACAGAAGCCGTAAAAGGGCAGCCAAAAACTTCACAGCTTTATCACACACTGCCCAGGAACTAAGAAAATAATGGCTGTTCTATTTTTGTGCCTTTGGTGGAAAAGGGAGGGGCAGGAAGGAATCTCAGAACTTCTTACCTCTTTTTTTCAGTTACCAGGAATGTCCAAGGGCTAGATACCGAAGGAGATATCCTCAGGACAGGTTTTTAAAGCCGTCTCCCAACACAATACAACAAACAAACCATGGCGGTTCAAATGTGTCTCCAGTGATTGGATACCAAATCTACCCAAGGTGAAGTATGTCTAGAAGACTGAAGGTTGAGGCCTAGCAATGGGTCAAGTTATTGGTTAATTAGGAACAAAAAAGTTGATGCGTCTTGCTAAGCAAACATTTCTATGAAAGTCAAAATGGAATGCTGTATTATAGGGCATTTAATAAGAGTCATTTCCCATCTGAGCTTGTGTTTTACAGAACAAATCCTTTTGAATGCCCGAAGTCCATTTTAAAATAAACATGTATTTTGCTCAGTATGTTTTGAATTTTCACCAGAGTGATTTTAAAACTAAAATCTAAGGTTGATGTGACATATCACATGATGAATTGAGCAGGACATGGTGATTCACATATTGCAATGAGATGATCTCTGTATGTGTTGTTACTGAAGCATATTTATGGGAGAGTCAATTCCAGAGCAAGTTTGCTCTGTCACTCAAGCAAATGAAGATACATGCTATATATCAGTACATGACTAAAATTAAAGGTTTAAAGATGCAGAACTATTCTAATGTGTCAAGTGGACTTTTGGACAATTGCTTACCCAATGGAGTTAGAATGCTGATAGGATCTGTTTCCATAAAAAAGATTACCCACAATTTTCTTATCAGTTACCAAAGAACAAGTTTGTATTAGAAGATACTATGAATCCTTCTAGCTCTGAAATTCTTTAACTTGATAACTCAATGGCTCCACTTTATTATTTATTAATAAAGGCCTTGAGTGGGCATAATTATTTTGTACCATTTAGAAAATGCTATGATATATCTGGGATGACTGAATTAGTCACTCCTGCCCTGCAAAACTTACAGGAATAAAAAAATCAGTTCATTAACAAGTGGTAGTGATAATTTTAAATTAACATCATAATTCAAGAGCTGAAATTATTATCTGAAATCAAAATCCAGATTAAGGTTCTCTTGGAAGGCCAACTGTTGACCAGCAGTGGAGACCTTGGTTTGCAACCTCACATGAGGTCTAAAGCTTGGGAGATGTTTCTGGATACTGTTGCTGATATCACAGTGAACAGAGCTACTTGTAGAGAATTATTTAATAAAGACATTTTGATTGATTTTTATAGATATTTTCCCTTCTAGAAATAAGAGAAAAGGTAAAGAAACCAATTTTTTTTTTAGCTTAAAAGAGTGAATATAGGATTCTAATTTTACCAGAATGCAGCTTACATTCTAGGAAAATTAAAATGTTTTCCAGAAGAGACAAATAAAATTTCCCTCCATTTTGTGAAAGATGTTTCATTTTGATTTTAAATATTTGCTTTCTTATTTTAACAAGAGTGAAGCACATTGAAAATGGAAGATGAGTTAAAATGAACTGCATTCACATATTCTCTTTAAGTTGTAGATCAGTTATAGATAGGAGACAAAAAGAAATAAAATAAGTATGTATGAATTGAATACCTATTATGTGTTTTGATTGCCAGAAATATAACCATGATCAATCCAGGCAAGATTCTAGTCCTCAAGGATTTAAATTCTCCTACATGGGAGAACTTCTGTTTCTAGGAAGACGCAGTTCCTTATTCCTCTCCCCAACTACAACTAAAAACCCTGGATGTTATCTATAAGGCAAACATAAGAAGACTCTGAAAGGTGTAGGAAAGAAGTCAGACTGTCTGGGGACCTCTGGAGCTGAGGACCCGCACTGCGGTGAGTCCTTGCATTTTCTTTTTGCCTCATGTGCCTCAGAATTAGCTGAAGATCTAGCAACATGGAAACTCCAACAGGCACAGACAAAAAATCCCTAGTCAAAGCCTGTCCTCTACAGCCAAAGGACCAGGAAAAGGGCAACCCAGCAAGGTTGGAAACTTTTAGCCATAACCACCCTTCAGAATTCAAACAATGGGAAAAAATGTGGCCCCATCCCTGAGCCTGCCAGAAAAGTCCAAGTGGGGAGCCTAGACTTCCACTCTTGTGAGGCTGTGATGAGGTACCCCAATACACAAGTAAAGTGGTACCAGAGAAGGCCAGGGAAGGGGCAGGGCTCTGATTCTGCCAGCTGGTACTGAGACCCCCTGCCCCAGTGGTGTCAGTGGAGAATGTGTGGGGAGACTGGACTTCCACTCCTCTCTGGCCAAAATTAGGTAACTATTCTACTGCCACTGGGCAGTATCAGATGACTCCTTGTACAGACAGAGGATTTTCACCATTACCCCACAGTAACATGGGCACACTACAATAATGTTAGAGACCATGTTGGGAGTGGGAATGTCTACCCTGCCAGCAGCAACAAAGACCCCTTCCCATTTTCAATGGACCTGAGTAGGGAATCTGGACTTTTGTTACACCTAGCAGGAATGGAGTTGTCAGAGAAAGAAACAGAGAGTTTAAATAAGATTTGGAGTCTCACACCATAATTCTCCTTATGCACGTTTCAATCTATGATTCTCATTGTACCTGGAACCAGGAAGCTGGATGGAAAAAGACAATCAATAGATGCCAACGCTGAGAAGACAGCAGTGCTAGCATTATCTGATAAAAATTTTAAAGCAGCCGTGATTAAAAAATTGATTCAGTGAGCAATTACAAACATACCTGAAACAAATGGAAAATAGATAGACTCATCATAGAAACAGACGATATCAAGAAGAACCAAATGGAAATTTTAGAACTGGAAGATACAATAACCCAAATGAAAAGCTCAGTGGGTGGGCTCAACAGCAAAATGGAGGTGACAAAGGAAAGAATCAATGAACTGGAAGACAGAACAATAGAAATTGCACAATCTGAACAATAGAGAGGAAACAGACAGAAACAGATGAACAGAATCCAAGAATCTGTGTGACTTTAATGACAGATATAAAAATTATGCTATTGCAGTCCTCGAAGAAAGGGAGAAATAGAGTACAGCTAAAAAAGTACTTTAAGAAGTAATAGCTGACAAATCCCTAAATTTGGCAAGAGTTATTAAACCTATAGATTCAAGAAATTGAGTGAAAAACAATTTCCAAAAAAAAAACTGAGACAAATCCAAAGAAAGCCACACCATGGCACATCATCATTAAACTTCTGTGAAATAAAGACAAAGAAAAAATCTTGAAAGCAGCCAGAGAAAAATGGGCCATAAAACAAACCAGAACAAGTTTAAAAGAATTGGAATTGTACAGAGTGTTCTCTGACCACAATGGACTCAAACTAAAATCAACACTATAAAGATAACAAGGAAATTTCCAAACACATGGAAACTAAGCAACCCATTTTGAAATAATCCATGACCAAAGAGGTTGTCTCAAGGGAAATAAAAAAAATATATTGAACTAAATGAAAATGAAAATACAGCATCTCAAACTTTGTGATATATGGCCAAAGAATTGCTGAAAGGGAAACTGATAACATTAAATGCATACTTTAGAAAAGAGGAAAAGTCTCAAATCAATAATCTAAACTCTCACCTCAGGAACCTAGGAAAGGAAAAACAAAATAAACTCAAGTCATCAGGAAGAAAGAAATAATAAAGATAGGAGCAGAAGTAATGTAACTGAAGAAAGTGAAAACAATAGACAAATGAATCAAAGAGCAAGGCTTTTAAAAAGCTCAACAAAATTAACAAACCTCTACAAGAACTGACAATGAAAAAAGGAGAGGACATGAATTATCAATATCAGGAATGAAGCAGAGGATATCACTCCAGGCCTTGCAGACATGAGAAGGATAAAAAGGAAATTTAACCAATAATTGTACATGCATGACTTTGACGACTTGGATGAAATGGACCAATTCTTTGAAACACACAATCTACTACAACTTACCCAATATAAAATAGGTAACTTGAATAACCCCATAACTGTTAATTAAATTGAATTTGAAATTACAAACTTCTCCCCAAAGAAATCTCCAGGCCCAGATAGTTTCGTTGAAGAATGCTACCAAATGTTTAAAAAAGAATAAACAAGACTACAGAAGATATTCTGTAATAGAAGAGGAGGGAGCATTTCACAATCAGTTTTGTGAAGTTAGTATTATCCTGATACCAAACCAGGTAAAGCCAGCAAAAAAATAAAAAAACAACCATAGATCAACAACTTTCATGGTTATAGACACAAAACCCTTTAACAAAATATTAACCAATAGAATTCAGCAATATATAAAAAGAATTATACTCCATGACCATTTCAATTTGCCAAAGAGTTGTCAATGCAAAATATCAGAAATGTGTTGGCCTTTATAATGGGTATTTATTTGGGGTAAAAGCTTACAGTTCCAAGGCTGTAAAAAGTCCAACCTGAGGCACCACAAGAAGAGCTTTCTCACCAAAGTCAGCTTTCACGTGTTGAAGCAAGATGGCAGGTGATCTCTGCCTGGTCTCTCTTCCCCTCTAGGTTTCTTCTCTTGGGCTCAGTTGCTCCACTTTGTTCCTGATTTCAGCTTCAAGCTGGCATAGTGCTTGTCTCTTTCTAGACCCCCTATATCAGTCTTGGCTTTTCTGCTCTCTTCCCAAGTTTAGCTGTGAGCTATCAGGCATATAGCAGGGCTGGTCTCCTCTTGAGCTGCTCTGTGGGTTCAACCTCTTAGGGCTTTGTGCTTAAACAATCCTCTCTCTCACATTGTAGAATCAAAAATATGCTGTCTCCCTTTCCCCCTCTATATGTCTGTTTGTCTGTTTGAGTGTTCATTTATATCAGACCCAGCAAGGGGGCAGAGACTCAACTTGAGTCACACCTCACTGACATAGGCTAATAAAAAACCTAGTAGCAATCATATCAGGTAATCTAATCAAAGGCCTGCAAATGAATTTAATGCAATCACAAGGTATCACACCCAGAGGAAAAGATTAGTTTACAAACATAATCTTTCCCTTTTGGAGATTCATAAAATAATCTCAGACCACCACAGTGACCAAGTGGGGTTTATTCCAGGAATGCACAGAGGGTACAAATGTCAAAACCCAACTGATGCGATCCACCATTTTAACAGCCGAAGAAGAGTCACATGATCATATTAACTGATGCAAAAAAAGCATTTAACAAAATCCAACTCCTAGTCATTGTAAAAACTCTCAGAAATAGAAGGATCATCCTCAACTTGATTAAAAAATCTACATAAAATCTACAGGTAACAGTTTACTTAATGGTAAAAAACAGAATGCTTTCCCCTAAGATTGGGAACAAGTCAGGGATGTTGCCCCTTATTCAATACAGTGATGAAAGCAATCGTTAGTGCAATAAGGGACGAAGGGGAAATAAAATACAGATTGGAAAGAAAGAAATAAAACTCTCTTTATTTGAAGATGACATAATTGTCTATGTAGATAACCCCCAAACATTCACCAATAAATAAGTTCAAGGTTGCATGATACAGTATCGATAGTAAAAAACAATTGTATTTCTATTGCTGTTGTGAAATAAAAAATACAATACTATTTACAATCATTCAAAAAATGAAATACATAAATCTAGTAAAACATGTATAGGACTTGTATGCTGAAAATGATAAAATGCTAATGTGAGAATTCTAAGTAGATCTAAATAAGTGGAAAGACATAGAGCATGCAGGGGCTGGAAGACTCAACATAGTAAAGATGTTGCTTCTCTTTAAATTGAAATACAATTTTAGTGCAATTCTTGTAAAAATCCTGAAAAATATTATTTAGATATATACAATATTTTTTTTTCCTAAAATTTACATGGAAAGGCAAAAAAACTGAACAGCTGAAACAATTCTGAAAAAGGGAGGAATCAACTGACTTCAAGAAATTCTGTAGTGACAATAATCAAGACTCTGTAATGTTGGCAAAGAGATAAACACATAGATGGGCTGTCTCAGTTTATCAGTCCAAATTCCATAGGGGAGAATTCTTCCATGCCTCTTCCCAGCTCCTGGCGACTTGACAGCCATCCTTGGGCTTCACTCTTTGTTTCATTGTCACCTGGTGCTCTCTCCTGGGTCTTTCTGTGTCCAGTTCTCCCCATCTTCAAGGATACCAGTCACACTGGATTAGGACCCAGGACCACCTACTCCAGTGTGGCCTCATCTGAATTAATAGTATCTTCAAAGACCTTTTTTCCAAATAAGGTCACATTTACAGGACCGAGGGTTAGGACTCGAACATGTTTTTTGAAAGGACATAATTCAACCTGTAACAGTCAAAGACAAAAATTCTGTTTTTACTGCTAATTTTTAAGGATATGGAAAATGTTTCTTGAAAAGAAAACTTTTCTCAATAATAATAATGATCATTAATTTTTATTGAAATGCTACTGCATGCCAGGTGATGGTTTAAGAGGTTTAGACAAATACATTTTACTTAGTTTTTACAGCAACACTACTAAGTAGGTCCTATTATCTTCTTTGAGATGAGGAAACTGAACCTTAGAGTTTAAGTAACTTGTCCAAAGTGGCATATCCACTAAAGGGGCAGAGCCAGAAACTAACCAGGTTGATTTGTCACTCTGCATTTCACTGCCCCAGCAACTGCATGCCTGGTTCAACATATTTATTTAATGAACATACTTCTTGGTTTGGAGTTTTCATTTTGGATTCTTCATCCCTCTGTCCACTGGACAGCTTTTGCCCTTTCTCTTTTGTTTTTGTGAGAGAGTTGACCCCTGCTTACCTACTCCAATACTGTCTTCCCAGAAGTCTCCTAAGCAACTGATTTTTGACAAGGTGCAAAACGAGTTCAATGAAGGAAAGATGGCCTTTCAAATAAGTTGTGCTGGAGCAATGGCCATCCATTGGCAAAAAATATGAACTTCAACTACAGTCTTGCTCCTTTCACAAAAATTAACTCAAAATGCATCATGAACTTAAGTGTAAGTTACAAAGTTTAAAAAAATGTAGTAGAAAATCTTCAGGATCTAGGGTTAGGAAAAGAGTTCCTAGATTTGATACCAACAGCAAAATCTAGAAAAGGAAAAAGTAGTGAATTGGATGTCACCAATACTAAATATTCTGCTCTGTGAAAGCAAGTATTTGCAAACTGCGTATCCAAAAAATGACTTGCATCTAGAGTATATAAAGACCTCTCAAAACTCAACATTATAAAAGACAACAATACAGTTAAAAATGGACAAAAAATATGAAAAGACTTTCCATCAGAGTGGATATATAAATGAGAAATAAGTGCATGATGTTCAGTATCATTAGTCTTTAGGGAAATGCAAATAAAAGCCAAAATGGTATTATCACTACACACTTAACATAAAGGCTAAACTAAAAGTAATGGCAGAACTAAATGTTGGGAAAGATTCCCCATACCTTGTGTGTGGGAATGTAAACTGGTACGGCCATACTGGAAAAGTCGGCCAGATTCTTAAAAACTGAATAAGCAGCTACCATAACACTCCCATCTGTTCACATGGAAACCTGCATGTGGGTGTTTACAGCAGATCTATTTTTTAATAGCCGGGAGCTGTGAACAACCAGATGTTCTTCAGCTGGTGAGTGGTTAGACAAACGGAGGCACATCCGTACCATGGAGAGCCACTCAGCAATAAAAAGGAAGGAAGTGGGGATAAAACTCGTGGAACGATGCCACTTGTAGAAGCCACTCGTGGAGGGCAGCCATCGAAGTGCACCATGCGGGGTCCCTGCGGGGATGGAGACTGCCTTCTCCTGACTGTGCGGAGGCCAATCTCCTTGTTGTGACCTTAAACTATAGTTTTGCAAGACATGGAAGAACCTAGGTAAATGTGCACAAACCCTCTGTCTCTATATTACTTTTTATAAGTTCAAATGTATTTGTAATTACCTCAAAATAAGCAGTTTAACAAAAAAATCTGATAAGTAATGAAAACTAAAAAATAATTTTAAGCTAGCTGAGTCAGTTCCTCTTTTTCAGATTTGGGATTCCTTAATTTTTTAATTTAATGAATATTTATTGGGGAGTTACTCTGTCCCAGGCACTCTGGGAGGGCATTGAATCCATGTACGCAACAAAAACACCATTTCTCTGCTCTCATGGACTTTACTGCTTGGTGGAGGATCCAGATATTAAACACATGCAAATGAATGTGTCATCACAAGTCGTGGTAACTGCTAACAAGAAACACCAGAATTATGCGAGGGCATAATAAGGAGAAAAGGCTCAATGCTGAATCAGAGGTGGGAAGGCGTGTGGGGCAATGACTTCAGCTTGGAGTCCTTTGTGTCCTGTGATGCTAGTCGGCTGAGCACGTCTCAGAAGCAAACAAGACGGGACCTCTCAATGTGACCAAGTGACACTCTCTCCTAAAACTCGTTAGTGGCTCCCACGGACCTCAGAGTGATGTCTCAGCTCTGTAGGACACGACCCAACATGTGCAGAGGTCAGAAGGCAAGGGAGGATGGGGCAGAAAGGTCTTACAGAGGGCAAGCACGTGGCTGGAGACAGAGAGGAGCTGGGATGTGGATCGAGAAGACTTGGGAGCCAAGGCAAGGAAACCACCGGAGAGTGTGAAGCTGAGGAGCAACAGGGTTAAATTTATGCTTGGATAAACATTTTTCTGGCATCTCCTGGGAGAGTGGGTTGAAGATGGGCAGACCTGGAAGCAAGAGGATTACTTGGAAGGGGGTATCGGTACTCTCAGGGGGAAGACAGTGGAAGCTTGGGCCAAGGTCCCTGCAGCAGAAACTCAAGGGCATGGGAAGATTCGAGCTATAACGCTGGAATGGGTAGGGCGGCACAAGGGAGGCAAAGAACGATCCCCAAGTTTGTCGCTGGAGCTGTGTAGAAGGTGAAAGTATCATACCCAGATTCTTGCTGATTCTTGGACAGGGGCATGAGACATTTTTATTTGGGTATTAGAAGGATGTGGAATGGAGTGGTTAGATAACTTGCATGCTGCCATTTACGTTCAAGTTATTCCTAAAATCTGGCTAGGGTTAAATGCTATTCTTTCGTGTACCAGATTATTTGTACATTTATTTTCAATCTTACAATAGTTTTTGTCCAGTTCTAATCTGATTTGTTCAAATACATGTAGTTTTTCATTATAGCATAAACGAATATTTTACATACAAGGTCAACTAATATTTTGAAGTTTTAAACTATATATTTTCTGAATCTTTTTATTCTCCCTTGAAAATGTTTCTACCTTCTTGAATACCCATTCCTTCCCTGGCTAGACGGTAAAACATGAACCATCCACAGCAGAACCAGAAAATGAAGACCTGCACACTCGAGATTTCAGTTCAGAGACCACTGGTCTAAGCAGCATGGCAAATTGCGACGTACTTGCAGAGGAAGTTTTCCTGCCTGCACACCAAACCAATAATGCTGTTTGTCAGAGAATGGAAGAGATGGGTGTGGGCCCCACGACTAGTCTAGGGCTCAGCTGAGAGTCCTAGTTCCTCTAAGCACCACTCCAGCCTCTGTGGCTGGTTCAGCAGGAGGGAGGCACACAGCCCCTCTGACATCACTGTTCAGTAGCTGGGACATTTGGAGTCCTCCTGAGAGCAGTGATGAGGCCCAGGGACCTACAGGAGCAAGATCACATGCCTGTTTGCCTGGAGATATCCTGCTTTACTCCTGCTCTTCTGGTGAAATGATTAATAGAGCCCCCATCACTCTCAAAATTGTTACAGTTGGTGAATCAATTAATGGTCACCCTAAGGGGCCAAGAAAGGAAAGCACCTACTCTTGACCAATGAACCAAATGAGACCAGCTCAGAATTGCCTGCCATCCAGGGCTGTGGTCAAATACTCAGATATAACGCTGGATAACCTCATAATAATAAGTTATAGATTAGCATTTATGAGAACTGCAAACTATCCTCTGAAATAGTATACATTTTTCCCCCAGTTTTTAAAAATTGTTTTTTCTTTTAAAAGATACATAGATAAAAAAAAAGTTACATTAAAAAATACAAGAGGTCCCATATACCCCATACCTCCCTCCCCACTCCTTCCATATCAACAACCTCTTTCATTCATTGCATTTGTGAATACATTTTGGAGGACTGCAGCACTGCATGGATTATAGTTTAGATTGTATTTTACACTCTCTTTCAGTTCGGTTCATTCAGGGGGTTATGGCAGGATATATAATGTCTTGCATCTGTCCCTTCAATATCATTTATGCCCCCACATCAAATCTCTTCTTTCCTCCCCCTGCCCTCAGCAACTAGCATGGCCACTTTCTCCACATCAATAATACAGTTTTTTCCATTGCTAGAGTCACAATAGTTCTATAGTAGAATACCAGTAACTCCACTCAAATCCATATTTTACTCCTCTATCCTGTGAACCGTGGGATGGTGATGACCACTCCACCTCTAAATCGATTGGGGGCTTAGATTCCGCATGGATGATGGATGCAATTCTCCTGCTTGCAGTTGTAGGCACTCTCAGTTCCCTGGTGTGGTAGTTGGCCATCTTCACCTCCCTATTAGATAACCTGGGTAAGTCCAACGAACCAGAGAATAAGTGCTGAAACTCTCCTGAGGCTCAGGGCCCAGTTGGCACATGGCCAGTCTAGAGACTCAAGTCTCCTGATGATACACCAATCCCAGCACAAATGACAGTTTCAGTAAAAGTGACAGAAAGTGTAGAAAGGTCATATCTGAGTCCAACTCCATCACCACACTTAGGAGCACAAATTCCAAAGTAGGGTCCACTGACAAGGCACTGAACTCTGGAGCCATCTGCCATAACCATAGAACCTGTGTGTCTCCATAGCCCTTAGGAGCATCAGGATCTGGGGTTGTATCTGCTTTGTCTGTCTCTGAGATCCTGCTGAGATGTGTGTAAGTGTAACCCTTTTGATGACTTCCTGACTAATTTTGAAGTCTCTTAGCCATATAAACTCATTTGCCTTTACCATTTTCCCCTTTTATTTAAGATCTTTTTCTAGTTGTGTCACCAGCTGGTGATTGGTAGTAATCCCTCGGCACCAGGGAGGCTTATCCCCAGGAGTCATGTCCCACCCTGGGGGGAAGGTAATGCATTTACATGCTGAGTTTGGCATAGAGAGTGACCACATTTGAGCAACATGGAGGCTCTCAGAAGGTAACTTTTAGGCACCCTGCAGCTCTAGGCGTAGTTGAAATTCCAGGCACACAGGCTCATAAGCATAGTCATCAGTATCAAGGGCTCATCATTGGGCCATCCTTTTCCACTGGTCTTTGCCCTTGCACTTGGGGGATTGTTGCTGTTCCATTGGGGAATGTGACAGAGCTCCCCTGCTAGGAATTCAGCACTCCCTCAGTTGTTGTTTGTAACTGTAACTACTATGACAAAGCCCTACAAATATCTGAACATTTTTATGTACCCTATATACATGCCCTGGAGAACTCCCTCCCAACCATGTGTCCCCCATCAATAACACCCCACACCAGTGTTCTTCCCCTGCCATAGTTGAACCCCTCCATGATCCAAAACTTCTTAAAAAATGAAGCTTAATGAACTGCCAAATTCAATTAGTATGAAAACGAAACAGTAATAATAGATTTAAAGATTAGAAATAGAATACATACTGATTTAAAAAAACTAAAATAGAGTAAAAGATAAATTGGGGTATTAAAATATGAAAAGTATAATAAAATTTTGTTTTTGACATTTTGCCCTTCATCACTGTAATAGGTGTTGCCCTGTATGTACAGTGGCAAGACAAACTCTTTCATTCCTTCCTCAGTGTCTACATCCTTTTAAAAAAAAATTAATTTTGTCTTCACAAAGTTTTAGATCATAGTAAACTCACATATACAATATAGGGACTCCCATATATCCAACATCAAATCCTTTTCCCCCTTCCCCAGCAATGATCATTTTACATGTTTACATTATATTTGCTACAGCTGATGTACAGATATTGAAACATAGCTACTAACCATGGTTCCATTTTGTTTTACATTATGGTTTACATTTTAGACTACACACTTTTATAAATTTTTGGTGAAATTTAACAAATTGTCCAAGGAATTGGGGGGAGGGTTTGGAGGAGGAGATGAACTTGGGAGATTGTTGGGTATGCAGTTGAAACTATGATGCTGAGAAAACTCTTTAGAAAATATAATAAGGAAGGGTTCCTTGTTTAAGGTGCTTAATGGGGGGCATCTGGCACAGGGGCAGTCTTCTAGGGAGTGTGTGAATGCTCATCTTGTCATAGTGTGTTATATCATTGGGTGGAGATCCATACAATGAGTGGGAAGGTGTACCCCCATCCTGGGGAGGCCTGATGTTCTCAAACAGAGGGAAGAGTGTCTCTTGAGAGCATTGGTGGCTCCCAATGGGGGAGGACAGTCTAGTGTGTCAAGCTCTCAGCATTGTTGCAAGTATCTATGAATCTGGTCCTTTAAGCAGTGAAGATTGGTTGTCACTGTGGGTCCTGAGGGGAGGGGAGAGAGGAACAGAATAGATAGAAGCAGGGTAACTGGGGGGGCAATGGAAGTGTTCCACAAGATCGTGTAATGATGGATATAGGCCATGTTAAATTTCACCAAAAATTTATGAAATAATATACTTTTAACAATTTCTTTCTTAAAATGTCAAATGGTGTGCTTTTTAGGAAAACTTTTATTGTCTTGTTTACTGAACCAGACAATGAAGTGTTACATCTTGGTAGCGTTAAGTAGCATATATATTGAATTCTGTTTTTTCCAGGGAGTGTATGAGGTGCTGGAGATGGTTGCTGGCATATGCATGCTTCCTGATCCTAATGAGCTGATGCGTTACTTAGGAGGCAAGTAGAAGTAAACAAAACTGTAATGTTGAGTGACGTATCATGAAAGCAGTAAGCAAAGTGTGCTCTAGAAGAGTACAGGAAGTGGAATATTAAGAAAAAGCAAAATTTTGGTTGACTACTGAATGTCAGTAGGAGTTATCCCCACCTAAATATAGAGAGTGACAAGATGGAGTTCCAGGAACTACCCCTGTTCTGGATGCCCAGGGCTTGTGCGGGGGTGGCGTGAAAGCAGGGAGTGAAGTGGGGAAGGGCGGGAGAGGTGGCTGAGGGCGAAGCAGGGACCAGGTCGGCAAGGGCGTGCTGAGCTTCCCACTAAGTTGGGGCATCATTCTGAGGTCAGTGGGAGCCACTGAGGAGTCTAAAGAAGGGGAGTCGCCTGAGCTTATTTACAGATTCCCTTGTGTTTGTTTCTGTGCTATCTTCAGTAGAGTATCACACCCAGGATGAAAAATATCTAGAGATTAAAAAATTTCTAATTTTCTTTGGAAATTGGGAGATATGCATTAATATTGTAAGACGTTGATTATTCCTGCAGTAAAGACACTGCTTGAATATCCACAACTATTTCATCACTGACCTTCTCTTTCACCTTGCGTCTAGTGAACTAGCAGTGCAAAACACTAATATGGAACATGTTGGTTTGGAGAATGAATGGGAGTGAACAAGGCAGGGAAATCATTTAGAAAGCTGTTTTTTATCTAAGGGCAAAAATAATGGTGATATGAATTGAAGTAGTGAAATCTGGGCTTGAGAAAATGGCATAATGTGAGAGTTATAAAATGAACCAACTTAAGACTTGGTTGGTAATGGGAACTGGATGAGGTTGGGGTACAGAATTAGAACCCCACAAGCAGGTTTCTGGTCTGGGAAGCTGAAACACATTATTGCTAAGAGCTGCACCTCCTGATGACCCAGTCCCAGGTCAGTTTCCTAATCTCCCTGCTCTATGCCTAAACCCAAGCCACTGAGTGCTTCTGGGAACATCACGAAACCCAACTAGTGATACATTCACAGCCAGCAAGCGCAGGGAGGTGGTTTATGCCATCCTGAATCTCTCTGTGTCCCTCTAGTCATTTTTCTTCCATTCTTCGTAGTGTTTATTTCAACCCTTCCCCGTTCTCACATCCATGATTCTATCAAATCCAGCACTTGCTACAATGTGACCTATGATTTCACATGGAATAGGAAGGATGGCCATCAGCCTCCTAACAGCAAACCAACAAAATCAGCTACCACTGCCCCCACTTCTTTCAGTTTCTCCTGGAAAAGGGGCTCCACTTCCTGTCACTGGGGTCCTGCCCCTTCTCCTCAGAGATCTCATTCTCTCCCCCCTTTATTTTGTCTCTTACTCTCTCCTGTTTTTCCCACCAGCAATTAAAAATGAATAAAGTCTTTTAAATCTAATAAATAAATAAATTGAGTGGACTTCTGCTTCAGATCAAGATGGAGAAGTGGGAGCCAAATTTACTCTCTTGCCTGAAACAACTAAAAAACTGGACAAAATATATGAAAAAAAAAATGTCACTCAAAACATATGACATCAAGCCACCAAATAAAGCAATTCCTGAAAGGCAGTGACAATACCTCACGTTGGTGAAGTGCCGGGGGAAGGTTTCTCTGGCCTGGAACAGGGAGGGGGGATCCCGGCGGAGCCCGTGGTCTCCCTGAATGGAGAAGAAGGAGCTGGGCGCAGGGGAGATGAGGACACCACGTTCATAAGGCAGACAGCTGGAGAGGATGGTCTGCACAGACGGAGCACGCCGAAGGGCTGCAGACCTCGAGTGCTGGGGTGAGTATTACTGATCACGTCACAAAGGCACGTGGAAATGCTTGAGACTAGAGGACCAATCCTGAAAGGGTTCGAGGGCACAGGATCTCAGACAGGGCTGGGAATCTTCCTGTTGCCAGTGCATGCGTCACCAAGAAAAAGAAATCAAAGGCATCCAGATTGGAAAAAAGTAGTAAAAACATCTCTGTATGTATGTGACATGATCTTGTTTATAGAAAACCTTAAAGAATACACACACTCACACAAAACTATTATAAACTAAGAAATGTCTTTGGCAAGGTTGCATTATACAGATCAGTATACAAAAATCAATTCCTCTATGTTAGCATGAACAACTCAAAAATGAAATTAAGAAAATTACAGTAGCATAAAAAGAATAAAATATTTAGGAATGAATTGAATAAAAGGAGTTCAAGGCTTGTACACTGAACACTAAAAATTGTTACTGAAGAAATGAAGGAGGGCCTAATAAAAAGGAAAGATATTGTATGGCCTAGAGGTTCCAGTTAGGACAATTAGACAAGAGAGAGGTAGTAAAGGGATCTGGGTAAGATAGGGAGAAGCAAACCAGTCTTAATGATTTCATGATTATAAATGTAGGAAAATCCTATGAAACCTACAAAAAAAATAAAGGCACTGGTATAATAAGTTAAGTTTAGAAAGGCTTCAGGATACAAACTCAGTAAAAAAGTCATTTGTATTTATGTATACTGCCAATGAACAATCATAACTTAGAGTAAAAAGATATTTACAATAGCCTAAAATACATAAAATACTTAAGGATGAATTTCACAAGAATATACAAAACCTGTACATTGAACACTAGAACATATTGCTGAGATAAATTAAATGCTATCTAAATATATGGAGAGATATGCCATGTTAATGTGTTGGAAGACTCAATAATGTTAAGATGGAAGTCGTCCTTAAATTGATTATGGATTCAATACAATTTTAATCTCAGCGTGTCTTTTTGTAGAAATTGACAAGATTATTCTAAAAACAATGTGGATATCAAAGGACCTATAATAGCTGAATAAACTTTAAAAAAGAAGAACAAGTTGGATGACTCATACAACCTTGTTTTAAGGCTTATTATAAAGCTAACAGCAAAATAAACATTGTGATAATGTGGTCAGGATAGACGAATACACCAACGGAACAGAATAGGGGTTCCAGACACCAGGCATCTTTCTGGTCAATTGGTTTTTGACAAAACTGCAAAGGCAGTTCAGTGGAGAAATAATGGTCTTTTCTAAAATGCTACTGAAAATACCACATGCAAATAAATGTACTTTGATCCCTACCTCACACCAAATACAAACTTGATTTGAAATTATGTTAGACCTAAATGTAAAAGCTAAAACTATAAAACTTATACACAAAACATAGGAGAAAATCCTTGTGAACCTAGGCTGGGCAGAGATTTCTAAGATATAACACCAATAGCATGATCTGTAAAAGGAAAAATTAATAAATAGAATTTCATTGGAATAAAATCTTGTCCTTTGAAAACATTTAGGAGAATGAAAAGACAAAAGATTGGAAAAACATATTTTCAAAGAATATGTCTGATAAGGATTTCTATCAGAAGCTATAATAGAGAATCAAAAAAACCTAATATGGAAACAAACACCGTATTTTAAAAATGGGCAAAAGATTCAAACAGAAACTTCACCAAAGAAGACATTTAGATGGAAAACGTGCACATGAAAAAATGTTCAATATCATCAGTCACTAGAGTTATTCAAGAGAAAACCAGAATGATATATAATTATGGACTTCTGGTAGCATTTAATATGTTTTAAAATCAGGAAGTATGAGTTTTCCAAATTTGCTCTTTTTTCAAGATGGTTTTGGATATTCAAAGCTCCTTGCAATCCCATATAAATCTGATACGGGCTTTTCCATTTCTGTGAAGAAGACTATTGAAATTATGATTGGGATTGCAATGAATCTGTAGAAGCTTTGGATAGAATTGACCCCTTAACATTTAGTATTCAAATCCATGAACATGGAATGTCCTTCTATTTATTTAGGTTTTCCTTGATTTCTTTAGGCATGTTCTATAGTTTTCTGACATATGAGTGTTTTATATCCTTGAATAAATTTATTCCTAGATACTTGATTCTTCACATAAATTGAATTTTTCATAGCTTGTCTTACAACCAGCTTCTTTTATAAAAACTAACAGGGGCAATGTGTACTTCCTGGGAGGAACCCCAAACCCCACCCCTAGAAGCAAGGGGTGGTCTTGCCAGTGGACCCAAGAACACTTCAAAACCTACAAGGCCAACATCACAGTGTCTGGGTGGGCCCAATTTCCAGCTCCACCTCTGCCAGCCAGGTTCTCCCGGGGATTCATGGAACACCTTCACAGGAGTTCCCACCTTGCTGCCTGCCCTGTGGAATTTGGACTTGGCCATTCCCACAGCCACGTGAGGCAATTCTTAGACAAGCTCTCAAAATATTTACAGATATCTCCTGCCAGTCCTGTTTCTAGAGAACTCAGACTAATACAGGCACCAAAGATGTCCTGGGAAAATTTCCCCAGGGAATCCAGGTTTAGATGGTCAAAGCTGGTGAGATAAAAACGCCCCGTCCTATGAAGGAAGGAGCAGTCTCTATCAGAAATTGATGTTTTCATGCAACTTTCTGCAAAATGCTGGGGCCACGGGCATGGAGACTTGTGCTGAGGGCGAGCAATGGGTGGAGAGTATAGGGGCTGCAACTGTTTGGAGCTAAGGGAATTTATTCTCCAGCCGTGGGGGAACCCCATGAACTCTGAGTAACGGTGGGTAGGAAGCTGGGGCCAGCTCAAAATTGCGATTGGAACTGACCCTCATTTCTACCTGAAATGCACACATGCACGCACACACCCCCCATGTGCATGCACCAGCCCTCAAAATGTGCACACACATGCTTACACACAGGTGTGCATACACACACATACTCACACGCATGCACACACATGCACTCGCATGTAACCCACACATGCACACATGCTTGCACGCATGGGGTGCACACACTCACCTGCTCTCACATGTGAGGCGGAGGTAGGTGGGGGAGGCTGGGATGGCGGGGTAGGATGGGTGGGTGGGGGAGGCAGGGGCAGTTGGGCAGGGGCAGGGCGGGAGGACGCCTCAGGCTTGAGGCAGGAAGAGCAGGGCTGACTAACGTGGCTACATGAGTGTGGGTAGGTAACGAGGACGTGGGCAGGAAGGTGGTCCAGGTGACCCCCTAGTTTCCTTCTGCCACAAAGACCCCGGCAGCACTGAGGTGCACACTCTTGGACCCCATACACTGTCCCCTTGGAGTGATTCCAATGGAGGTGAGGGCACGCTGGAGAGACAAAGCTGCTCGTTGGTCTGGGGCCCGGGGAGCTGCGCTCCCTCCTCTCGGGGTGCAGGAGCTCCTGAACCGTGCTGGGGCGTAGTCCAGGCTCTCAGACCCGCCCGGGCCTTTCCGATGCTCCGGGCTGTGGGTTTCGACGTTGCCTGCAGGTGCCTCCCACTCCCCCATGGTTTGCTTCTCAGTGCCAGTTCCTTTGCGGGTTAGGTCGATTCTGGGCGGCTGTTCAGACGAAAGCTTTAACTCAGGAAAATGCCCCAAGCCAGCGGCTCCTTTCCCACTGTGACTGGAGAAGGGTGCTTGTACGTTTGTTTTTAACTGGGGGGGAGAGGTGTTCATGCAACGCCCAACACAAATTATGCAGTTTACCATGTGGGGAAGTGGCAGGTTCAGCAGCTCCCCAGTGCAGGGGCTCGGCCTCGCCCTGGGAAACCACCCTGTAGCACGTAGGTGTGCCACAGGCCCTGAGCGCAGAGCTTGCACTCGCCTCTTAGCTGCTGATACCAGAGCAAAGGGCATCTTCATACCCAACTGAGGCCGGCAGCCCCATGTCCCGCTGGCTGTCACACCTGACCTGCCAGGGAAGGACACTGGTGTGCAGCACACCTGGTCTGCAGGAGAGTGACAGGCACAGGAGGGCACGACTGACGGGAGAGCAGGGCAAGGCGAGAAGCCGGCAGAGCTGCAGGGCTCCCTGCCTGACCGCCATGGCCATCCTGGTCTGTCCTCACCTGGCCGAGGACTCTAGAGAAAGGGTGTGCAGGGGGAGTAGGAGGTCGAGCACGTCCCAGGGGCTAAGAGCTGAGGGGAGCAGGAGGGCGAGCGCACCCCATAAGCTAAAGGGGAGCAGGAGGGCGAGCGCACCCCACGAGCCAAGAGCTAAGGGGAGCAGGAGGGCGAGCGTGCCCCATGGGCTAAGAGCTAAGGGGAGCAGGAGGGTGAGTGCACCCCATAATCTAAGGGGGAGCAGGAGGCTGAGCGCACCCCACGGGCTAAGCGGTGCCAAGGCCGGCTTGCCTGGGGACCTCAGGACCAGTGCTGTCCCACACTGTGGCCATCCACACCCAGTGGAGGCTGGGGTGGACATGGACTGACCGCAGTCCGTTTACTTCTCATGGATAGACAGAAGGAGAGGGGAACTGGTGTGGGTGAAATAGCCAGCACGTTCTCTGGGGAGCTGACGTTCAGGATGGAGCTTTGCTCCTCACTGAAAACCCTTGCCCTTCCCTGGAATCCTCCCAAGGCTGACACCTGTCCCTCAAGTGCGAGAGCTGGAACTCAGAGGCGCTGCCATCTCCTCAAGGCCAGCCAGCTCCAGAGCCCCTGCCCCTGCTCTGACCTGGACTGCTGTGTCCACTGCAGGGATGGGGACGAGCATGACGGACCTGAGGTCCACTCTGGCTCCCAAAGCTGCACCCCACAACAGCCCAGGAGTCCTTCATGTCTAAAGGACAGGTGACCTTTCCAAAACGCTTGTCCGTGGTCGAGAGATGGCCCTGCGCCATCCCCAGCCCACTCCTGCAGGGGTCTGTGTCCTGTCGCCCCACAGCTGTGCCGGAGCAGCAGGAGGTCGAGCAGCCAGTCCCAGGAACTGGGGCTCAGGAGCTGGGGCGCGGGAACCAGGGAGGGCTGGAGCGGGGGAGGGCGGGAGCTGTGGAGCAGGCCCCTCCACTTCAGTGCCACAGGACAGGGGCTGCGGGCAGGAGTCGACAATGCAAATCCCACGGCCTGAAAGGACACGAGTTGGAGCAGCCAAAGAAGGCAGAGGGCGCGTCGGCGCCTCCTCTTGCTGGTGCACACGTCCTCCTCCCCATAGGCCCTCTGGCCAGGGGGCAGCCGTCCTCCCGCCGTCGGGGCTCTCGCTACCCACGAGTCCACTGGCACGCCCTGCCCGTCCTCAGCTGCGCGTGGCCGGGACCTGCTTGACTGACGGCCAGCTCACCCCGACGGGCAGCCCTGCCGCTGGGCCGGCCGCTCCCACCCCGGCTGCGGCCTTGCTGGCGGCGCCCTGTCCAGCTCTTCTGACCGCCGGCGGCTTCTGGGGACCCGTCCTCGATGGCGTGCACCCCAGGCTTTCTCCCCACTGCGTCCAGGAAAGGCCGGAGGAGAAGGGGAGCAGCGAGCGGGACGCCCGCCACGCCGCGCCAGCCGTGGGTTCTCACCCCTGCCTTGATGATGTGCGCCAAGAGACCGCTTCCTGGACAGCCGGCGGTGCTGGCCACGGTTAAGGTGACAGCTAGCACGGTCAAGGAGAGTTTTACCAAATTTTCATCTCTGGGGGTCAAGAAGCAAGATCGCAGTTCCAAAAATCTGAAACCAGCAAATGCCATTCCCACACTTGAGTGGGCGCCGTTCTCTCCTTGGAGTGGGGGGTTAAGCCCCAGCTCTCCAGGCCGTAAACCATGTGCTCCGTGATGGGAGACTATAACCTTTTGAAGTCATCAGAGGCGTTAAGTGACAAGCACCTGGCAGGAGCAGGGAGAGGATTTCTCCCCTTGTCCTCTGGTATAACAAAACAGAACTTGCGGAAAGCAGAACCTATGGCACCCGAGGCGGGCACGCACCTGTGCCCTCGCCCCTCTGGCCACATGTGTTCTCTGGCGAGCCTTCTGGAGCAGGGGTTCCCCAGCAGGACGCTCTCCAGAGGCCCCACTTTCTGCTTTGTCAGGGGACACCAGGCCCTGAGCTCCATGCGGTGACCTGTTCTCCACAAGTGTCCCTTTTAAAAGAGAGAAGAGAGCCGTTACTCCCTATGACATCATGTTGCATCTTAATAGAAGTAATTTACCCAAACGATTCTTTTTTCAATTGTTGGGAACAGAGCAAAACAAAGCTCTGTTTAAACGCCATTTAAAGGAATGCTGCGCACTCAGACATAGATTTCCATCACTTTTCACAAACAACGTGGAATAGCTTAGATGTGTTAATATTATTTATTCAAATAGAACATAGAAGAGATGGTATTTCTAGAGAATAACTACAACCTGCTTTAGAATTGTTTTTTCTCAATCTTTCATGACATCGTGAAATCAAAACATTGAGAATTAAAATGGAATTTTTTCGTTCTTATGTCAGGAAGAATTTCTGAACAAGGAAAGACCAAAGCCAATAAGCAAAAAAACTGCAAAATCCTCAGGACCAAATGTCAAAAATTTTGATGGATAAATTAAAAAATCCAAGTGTACATTTAAGTATTCATTCTTATTTAGTCTTGTTGCGTTAAAGGCAATTCAAAGCTATATTGTTTTCCTGATTTTCATTACAGCGATGAAAGGCAAACATCAAAAACAAAGTTTTATGATAGTTTTCATTTTATAATACCCCTATTTATTTTTTACTTTATTTTAGTTTTTCTAAATTAGTATGTATTTTATTTCTGATCTTTAAAAACTATCATTACTATTTCATTTTCCTACTAAAGGAATTTGGTAATATATTAGGCTTCATTTTTTAAGAAGTTTTGTACCACAGAAGGGTTCAACTATGGCAGGGAGGAACACTGGTGTGGGGTGTTATTGATGGGGAACACATAGCTGGAAGGGAGTTCTCCAGGGCATGTATATAGGGTATATGAAAATGTTCGGATATTTGTTGGGTATTTTCATAGTAGTTACACTTACAAATGACAAATGAGGGAGTGCTGAGTTCCTAGCCAGGGGAGCTCTGTCACATTCCCCAATGGAACAGCAATAATCCCCCAAGTGCAAGGGCAAAGACCAGTGAAGAAGGATGGCCCAGTGATGAGCCCTTGATACTGATGACTATGCTTATGAGCCTGTGTGCATGAAATTTCAACTAGGCCTAGAGCTGCAGGGTGCCTAAGAGTTACCTCCTGAGAGCCTCCATGTTGCTCAAATGTGGCCACTCTCTATGCCAAACTCAGCATGTAAATGCATTACCTTCCTCCCAGGGTGGGACATGACTCCTGGGGATAAGCCTCCCTGGTGCCGAGGGATTACTGCCAATCACCAGCTGGTGATACAACTAGAAAAAGACCTTGAATAAAAGGGGGAAATGGTACAGATAAATGAGTTTATATGGCTAAGAGTCTTCAAAAAAGAGTCAGGAGGCCATCAGAGGGGTAGCACTTATGCACACCTCAGCAGGATTCCAGAGACAGCCAAAGTAGATACAACTGCAGGTACTGGTTCTCCTGAGGGCTATGGAGACACACAGGTTCTACGATTATGACAGATGGCTCTGGAATTCAGTGTCTTGTCAGTGGGCTCTACTTTGGAATTTGTGTTCCTGAGTGTGATGGAGTTGGACTCAGATGTGACCTTTCTATACTTGCCTCTTCTGTCACTTTTACAGAACCTGTGGTTGACACTGGGGTTGGTATATGCTCGTGAGACTTGAATCTCTGGACTGGCCATGTGCCAGCTGGGCCCTGAGCCTCAGCAGAGTTGCAAATCCTCCTCTGTGGTTTGTTGGACTTATCCAGGTCAGCTAACAGGGAGGTGAAGATGGTCAACCACCACACCAGGGAACTGAGAGTGCCTACAACTGCATGAAAGAGAAGCACATCCATCAGCCATGAGGGATCTAAGACCCTTCTTGATATAGAGGTGGAGTGTACATCACCATCTCAGGGTCTACAGGATGGAGGAATAAACTATGGATTAGAATGGACTTACTGATATTTTACTATAGAACTATTGTGACTCTAGCAATGGAAGAAATTGTAGCTTCGATGTGGAGAAAGTGGCCATGGTAGTTTCTGAGGGCAGGGAGAGGAAAGAAGAGATATGAAGTGGGGCTATTTTCGGGACTTGGAGTTGTTCTATATGATATTGCAGGGAAGATTCTGAACATTATATATCCTACCATAACCTACTGAATATACTGGGAAGAGAGTAAAATACCATGTGAACTACTATCCATGTCATGCAGCAGTGCTCCAAAATGTATTCACAAAATTCAATGAATGTGCCATAATGATGAAAGAGGTTGTTGAGGTGGGAGGGGTGGGTGGGGTGGGGTGTGGGGCATATGGGAACCTCTTATATTTTTTAATGTAACATTTTTTGTGATCTATGTTTCTTCAAAAAAATACAATTAAAATAAATAAATAAAGATGAAAGGTCAGTAGCTGCAAAAAAAAAAAAAAAAGGAATGCACTATCAAATCATGCAATGGTGCAAATTAGGGTGGGGTGATGAGTTTTGAGATGAAGATTAATGAGCAAAGTGCCATTTCCAGCACCTCATATCAAAGGTACCTTCCGTCAACCTAACTTACAACCTTTAGCTGACCTTGACCACCTGGCTGAGGTGGTGCTTGAGAGGTGTCTCCAATACCAAGTTGGTGGCATTTTCTTCCTTTTTATACTCTACACTTTGGAAAAGTCTGTACAGCCCACATTTAAGCAGTGGGGAATTTGCTCCAGCTCTTTGGGGATGAAACATCTACATAAATTATTTGGAATTTTTCTGCCTGGTATATTTGTCTATTCTCTTTTCTTATTAAGTCATTTATATTGGTATGACTCATGGGTATTAATTTTATACCTTTAGTTATAATCCAATACTTCTTTACCTATTTTCTTCCTCAAAATTTTCAAATTTTGTTCATTGGAACATCTTTAGGTTGGTTTCTCTGTCACATTGACATGGCCCTATCATTGTGTTTTGTGTTATTTATTTATTTATTCACTCATTATGTATCTTAGTATTTCCTCACTTTCTGGCACTTCAATATGCCCCAGGCCCATCCTGTACATTCCCTGCCCCACTCCTAGAAACTGCTATTTCTCCAAAGAACACTGCTTCCCTTTTTTTTGGAGAGTGGTACCAGAAAACAAGATTTAGGTGCTGCTTGAGTTCAGTGCTACTTGGATGTTGTTACTTTTAGCTGCTCTGAACCGACAGAGAAAGGAAATATGTGTGATACAAACCACTTGTGTGCAAGTCTCTATAAATGTTTCTATATGTATCCATCTGCATCTACAGTGAGTTAAACTGGAGTTCCTACTCATAGCTCTGTGCATGGATTGGAAGGCTCCATATTGCTAAGAGATCAGTTCATCCCAGCTTGATCTACAGATGCAATTGCAATCACAATCATTATCTGGTGGTTTATTTTAGTCTCTCCCTTGCTTATCTGTAACTTCCTACTCCAAAAGTGAGAAATTTGGCTCCCACCATCTGCTTTCCATTACCTAATTGTTGTTTCAGTATAAATGCACAGTGGTTTCAGAATTGTTAACCTGTACCCCCACTGGAAACAACTTTATCAATTAGAGTACTGTTCCTCTTGCCTTTATTTTTACAGGCCCCGCTCATTTTCAACCCATGGGCATTAGCAATGATTCTTCTAAACCAGGGGTTCTTAAACTCTTTTGTTCTGTGGATGCCTTTGCTAGTCAGGTGAAAATCATGGGCCCCTTACTGATCCACACTATACTGTGTATTATTTCAAAAATATAGACACACCACATGTTGCCACAAGAATACTGTTTTATTTGAATTTCAATTCAAGCTCATGGACCCCTTGTTAAGAACCCCTGCTTACATCTTTCAGTGAGTTTGTTTTGTACCTTTGTAATACAGTTAGATTTGTCACATTGTGTATCTTAAGCTGGTATTCCCTGACATCCTAAGTGATTTTTTTTAAGATTTGCACACATTAAAGTTAACTCTTTATCCTGTAAAATTGTATGTGTTTTGATAAATGCACAATGTCATATATTCACTGTTATAGTATAATAAAGAATAGTCTTGTCACACACAAAAATGTCCCTGTACCTCACTTGCCCCTCTCCCTGATCGCTGGCAACTGCTGATTTGTTTGCTGTCTCAATAGTTTTCTCTTCCATAATGTCATGTAATTGGAATCCTATAATAGGTACCCTTTTCAGATTGGCTTTTTTCACTTAACAATATGCATTTAAGGTGCATCCATGTCTTGAGAGTCCATTCATTATATTTTAATGAAATATAATTCATCTACCATAAAATTCACCTTTTAAAAGAGTACAATTCACATTTTAGTGTACTGAGGAGGTTGTTCAAACATAACCACTATCTAATTCCAGAATATTTATTGCTGACTAATATTCCTTTACAAGGAGTACCAGTTGCTTATCCATTCACATTTTGAAAGACGTTCTGATTTTTACCAGTTTTTGACAATTATGAATAAAGTTGTTGTAAAACATTGATGTGCAAGTTTTTGTGGAGACTTAAGTTTTCCATCAGATATTTAAATTCCCAGGATCACCAGTGCTGGCTTGTATGGTAAGACAATGTTTAGCTGTGTAAGAAACAGCCAAGTCGTCTTCCACAGGGGCTGTGCCAGGTGGCATTCCCACCGGCACGGAGGAGAGCACCCGTGGCTCCACAGCCTCACCAGCCACTGGTGTAGTCAGTTGTTTGGATTTCAGATATTCTAATAGGTGTGTAGTGATATTTTTAAAAATTCTTATTCTAATTGTATTTTCCAAATGAAAAATGATGTTGAACTTCTTTTCCCATGCTTTTTCACCGTCTTGTGAAGTGCCTGGTCAGATCTTTTGCCCATTTTAAAGTGAATTGTTTTCATATTGTTCCATTTTCATAGTTCTTTGCATTTTTGGGTACAAGTCCTTTGTAAGCTAAGCATTGTGCAAATATTTTCTCCCTGTTTTTGTCTCGTATTTTCATTCTATTCTTGTATTTTCGTCTTTTGATGATGACTTTCACAGAGAAATTTGAAATTTTGATGAAGTTCAGCATAATATTTTTTTCTTTTGTGGATTGTTTTTGGTCTATATCTATGCTTCCTTCTAGAAGTTTCATAATTTTGCAGTTACATTTAGAGTTAATTTTTTGTGTGTAAGGTTTATATCCAGATTCATGCTTTGTATATATACATATTTGTGTGTGTGTTCCAGTATCATTTTTTGAAAATATTATCCTTTTTCTGTTGAATTGCCTTTGTGTCTGTCAAAATCAATTGTCTCTCTTTGTGTAGGTCTCTTTCTGGTTTCTCCATTCAGTTCTATTGATCTATGTGTCTTTTCTTTTGCTAATACCACACAATCTTGTTTGCTGTAGCTGTTAAGTAAGACAGTGTGAGTCCTCTAACTTTGTTCTTCTTCTGAAGTGTTGTTTGGCTATTCTAGGTTATTTATCTTTTCATATAAAATTTAAGATCATCTTGATGATATCTGAAAAATAACTTGCTGAGATTTTGATTGGGATTGCAATTAGATCTGTAGATCATGGTTGGAAAGAATTGACCTCTTAGCAATATTGAGTCTTCCAATCAATGAGCAGAGACTATGTCTCTAATTATTTAGATCTTTGTTTCATTAGAGATGCTCTTTAAAAAACAGATGCTGTATTTATTTTGTTAGATATATAACCAAATATTTTATTTTTTGTACTATCATAAATGGCATTGTTTTTACAGTTTCAGTTTCCAATTGTTTGTTGCTGGTATATATGAATACAATTGACTTTCATATATTGAGCTTGTATCTTGCAAACTTGTTATTCTTGTTTATTAGGCAGGGTTCTCCAGTTAAATGAACCAACAGGATGTGCACCACACACCCACGTACACACACAAAGAGCTCTATTTTATGTAATTGATTCAAGCTATTGTGGGTGCTGACAAGTCTGAGAACCAGAAAGCAGTACGGCAGGCTGGAAATTCTAGTGAAAATTGATGTTGAAGTTATGAGCCTGAAATCTGGGGAGGTCAGCGTTTGCAAACTGGAGGATGAGTAGAGGGTTTAGTCTTGGTGCAGAATATCTTCTTCCAGAAACCAAGTTCTTGTTCTTAAGACCCTCAACGGACTGGATGAAGCCCACCCATATTACTGAGGGTAAGTGCCTTTACTTAAAACCAACTGATTATGCCTGCTAATTCCATCTATAAAATACCTTCATAGCATCAAATACCTTCACGGCAACATTTCGGCCAGTGTTTGAGCAAGCAATTGGACACCCCGGCCTAGCCTAGTCATGATGGCACATAAAATTAACCACCACATGCTGATTAGTTTTAGGTGGGTTTCTTTCTTTCTTTCTTTTTTAATTTTTTGGGATTTTCTACATAGGCATGCATTTCTTCTGCAAATAAAGACAGTTTTATTTCTTCCAATCTATACTTTTTATTTCTTTTCTTGTCTTGTTGCACTAACTAGGACTTCTACTATAATGTTGAATAGGCATGTTGAAAGAGGATATCCTTGGCTTGTTCCTAATCGTAGGGGAAAAGCATTCAGACTCTCTTCTTTAATTAAGATTCTATCTGTAGGTATAATTGTAAATGTTCTTCATTAAGTTGGGGGTGTTTCCTTGTATTGCTACTTTGCTAGGGGTTTTAACATAAATGGCTATTGGATTTTGTTAAATTATTTTTCTACATCAATTGATATGACCATATGAGCTAACATGACACTCTGATACAAAATACTGTATGTCATCTGCCATTACAATTGTGAAGGTTTTGATTTCACTTGCCAGTCCAAACCAAGTAGGTTTTTCTAAACTACTTAATATATATTAATTTAGATGCCTGGGTTTCATTTTAGCTGGATCTATATTAAAGCTATATAGATAAAAGTGTAACTGACATTTTATTTACCTGTCATTTCATCATCTGGTACTCTACTGTTTGGAATTTTACAAAATACACCTGAAATTTTGGACTCAGTTCCATTCTCTATATGCTTATGCTTGCAAGTACCAGATGCTGAAATTACATTCAGTAATTTACATAATGGGTGTTGCATCTATGGGGGTGCATAGCTATACATCTTTGGTGCTGAAACTTTGGTATTGCATTATCTTTGTGATTTTATATCTATGATGTCACATTTCTTGGCAAAAATGTTAACTGCATACATTGTGTATGATAACTCTCCTGAAATTTGGATTAATCCAATGAATTTTATTTTCTACATATAGCAAGGAAGGAAAAATATTCCAGCTTCGTCAATATTTTAAATATCTTCTTACTCTTCTGTTATTTCTCCTTCATTCTTTCATTCCCAGCAAACAACATCTGGGTTCACTACACTTTTGGTATGTCTCACAAATAGAAATGGATAATTCAGCTTGACAGTACAGTAGTCAAACGTCACCTTTAGGCACCAGCACTTACATCTGGTAAATAATTATTTTGGCAAGGTAGTTGGTGGAGACAAACCAGCCATGCCAAGGGGCCAGAAGTGACTTTTAGGTGTCCCATCAGACTAGATCCTAGGGCTAAATTTCACACACAGGAGAGGAACGGTCTGGTCAGTTCTATGGGGACTTTGAACAATGATCTGATTGGTTCATAAAATATGGACTTATTGGTGAGAGCCACATACTTGCTTTTTAATTCTGTTTTTATTCCCTGAGAACATTGTAGAAAAAAATATTGAAAGAGTTTCCAGCAGAGAGCTCTTTTAAAATATAATGGCTCTATAGACCTGTGAAGTGTGTGTCAAGAACTCGGTGCCAGTGGGGGGAGGTGATATCAGGATGCATCACGCCGAACGCCCTTCTCCTTGCCTTCTTCAGCCTTCACTTTCATGTTGAACAGTGTTTTATTTGCCAAAGGGCTGCAGATGAACAGTACCAGGAATGTGTTGACTTTTATAAGCATAGTTATTTCGGGTAAAAGCTTACAATTTCAAGGCTGTGAAAAGTCCAACTCAAGGCACCTTAGGAGGTGCTTTCTCAACCAAGTCAGCAGCCACGTGTTGAAGGAAGAAGGCAGGTGATCTGCTGGTCTCTGTTTCCCCTCTGGGCTGGACAGTCTCCTAGGGCTCAGCTGTGAGCACCCAGACCCAGGGCTTCTCTCTTTCCACACCTCCTCGCTCAGGCTTGGTTGATCCACTTTCTTCCCAAGCTAGCACTTTCAGCAGCAAGCTATTGGGCAAATGGCTCAACTCTCTCTGGGGCCTCATCTGCTTGAGCCTTTCCTTTCTATCACATGGAAGGATCAAAAAAGGCAGAGCTCTCTTTTCCTGTGCCTGTCTGAGTGAGTCTGTTTGTATCAGACCGAGTAAGGAGGCAGGGATTCAACCTGAGTCATACCTCATTGATGTACTCCAATCAAAAGCCCTAAAGCAATCTTATCAAGTGATCTAATCAAAGTCTCCTGGACTGAAATTAATGCAATCAAAAGGTATCACACCCAGAGGAATAGATTAGTTTACAATAACATTTCTTTTTTTGAACTTCATAAAATAATTTCAAATTGCCACAGACAGTATAGGTCTCTTAGTAACTAGTCAATAAATATGTTTATTGATTGGCTGCTCATTCTGTACTTTCATTTGGAAGTAAAAGTTTTCAGAACACATCTTTATAAATAGGTATATAATTTCCCAGTGCATTTTTTGGTTTTAATACACTGTTGAGAGAGAAGTAGGGATAATGGATACATGTAAATACTTACAATTCTTAAATTAAGCTATCTCAAAATTTTTCTGGTGTCATTTAAGTTTCCTAAAAGAATCACACCAGTTTCCAGGGATGCCTAATGAAATAGAAAATTACTATAGATCAGGAAATTCAGAAGCTTTCCTCAGGGTTCCCCAACACTTTGTATTTCATGACTGAATAAAATTAAAAATAAAATAAATATGTTTCTGTTTTATTTTGCTAAAAGCTACTGGGAGCAGAATACCAGAAATGGGCTGACTTTTTGATGAGAATTTATTGGGGTACAATCTTAGAGCTCTGTGGCAGTGAAAGTGTCCAAATCAAGGCATCATCAGAGAAGGCTGGCTGCTGGTGATCCTAGGCTTCTTCCCTGTGCAGGGCACCCGAGGCATCTGCTTGTCAGGGGCTGCCTTTTCCTCCGAGCTCAGCTGTGGGCCATCAGGCACATGCCCGTGCCTCCTGCTCCTCTGGCTCCTCTCGCTGAGCCTCCTGGGGGTCTCTTTCTGAGCCTTGTGCTCCACTGCTTCTAGCCTCTGACCTCCAGGACTTTGCTTAGATCCTCAGAGCTTCTCTGTCTTTGCTGCCTCTTTATGCGTCTGCTGCGTTCTGTCCTCCATTTATAAAGGACTCCAGGAAGAGGATTAAGACTCACCCTCGGCCACACCTCACTGAAGTAATCCAATGAAAGCCCCCCCCCCCCCACTGAATCCAACATATCAAAGGGTCCTACACCCGCAGGAATGGATTAGCACTAATCCATTCCTGTTTTCTGAGACCCACAAAAAACTTCAAACTCCCACAATTTCCAACAAAAAGTATTAAACACGCTCAAAACACAAAATACAACTCATTTTTACTGTTCATTTCAAAACAAACAACAATAAAGTTTTTGTTTATATTTTTGGTACTGGGTGCTGGGGATTGAACTCGGGACCTCATATGTGGGAAGCCAGCACTCAACCACTGAGCCACATCAGCTTCCCTGAGTTGTTTTTTTTTTTTTTTTTGGTTTTGCTTGCTTGCTTGTTTTTTTTTAGGAGGCACAGGGAACCAAACCCGGGACCTCCCATGTGAGAGGTGGGCACTCAACCACTTGAGTCACATCTGCTCCTCTAAGTTTCTTAATTTGCTACAGACCTATGAAAACTTGGTCAAAGCCTTCCCATCTCAGAGTCCACATGTTTAACTTGCTTGTCTGTCTCTGCAAGTGCAGTATGTCAGGTGCTTTTCTGTGTATGTATGTGTGTGTGGAATGTGTGGTGTGTATTGCCTTTTTCAGGACTCCCAGTATTTCTATTTGGCAAGCAAGGAAACCAAGTTTATGAGAGATTTTTAACATGCCAT
The DNA here is from genome assembly GCF_030445035.2 of Dasypus novemcinctus. Classification (NCBI taxonomy): domain Eukaryota; kingdom Metazoa; phylum Chordata; class Mammalia; order Cingulata; family Dasypodidae; genus Dasypus; species Dasypus novemcinctus. The sequence goes on along the minus strand of NC_080688.1, from coordinate 95,298,655 downwards.
GTCTGTCTCCATAGCCTCTCCCATGCAACAGCCCGTCAGGCAAAGCCCTGGGGTGACGTCACCGCGGTGAGGTCCAAAGTAGAACAGGATTTCATAAATTTGGGAATTGCCAAATTGCTCAAATCCATCAATTAGAGTGAGCATCAGAAAGCCTTATTAGACTTCCATAGAAGCTATAGTTGAAAATAAGATTCAAAAAGCTTAGGAAGGAAATGGTTGGAAAGGAAAGGGCTATTGAGAAACTTTTATGAAAAGCCAAAGGACAGTGTGCTTTGATGTAGGTGGGAGGCACCCTTGAGGAAGATAATTGCATGGACCGAGGGATTAGCTGTCCAAATTGCCTCCACACCACCCAAGAGATTCATCCGAGGGTCATTTTCCAGCATGCCCTCCAAACTTCCAACCCCATTCCCCACTGCTCCTGGGATAAGGTCTGAATGCTCAGCGCAGAGCACAACCTCCCTGCATCTGAGCCCAGTGCATGGTCTCCAGGCCTTTCTCGTTCTTTTTGCTATGCCAATCCCACACTTCCACATTTGTACTACTACTTATTCAAAGCACATCATTCCTCCTATTTCCTCTTCCTAATTTTGCCATGATAGCTTTGTTCTCCAATAATATGAAAGGCTAAAAATAATGAAAATGCAGCTACTGTACTTCCTCCACTCTTGGTGGGTATTTTCACTTACTTTGTCATTTCGGGGGGGGCAATGGTGGCATCTGTGCTGGGTGCTAAGTGCTCATTTGCATGCAGAAGCAGAGAGAGATCCGTTTATTATCAATTTTATGCATTACTTCATTTCATGGTGTTAAAACAATTGCATTCCAAGGGTTTAGCAGTCCACAGCCAAGCTCTTCAGGGCTCCAGCAGCATCACGTAATTTATTCAGAGAGCCTCGTACATCATCGTTTCCTGACTTAGGAGAAAAACACAGAGAGGAGGCTCAGAGAAGCAGTAGTTCCCCGAAAGCTAGAAAGAATGAGTCAAGCATCTGAAGTATTAAAGTGAGCAGGGAGGCCCAGGGCCGGTGGTTAGATGCTCTGTGAACTTTTCAATTACTTTTTAAAAAGTTACATTTCCTGGGCATAAAACTTCCCCTCTTAAATTCACCACAATGCTAATCGACAATGTGTTTTTATGCCATTTTATTATCATTATTGGAAATCTCCATGAAAGCAAAATAACTCGATGCAGTTCCTGCGCACACTGAGCTGGGCCTTCGCCACCTCACACTTAGAACTCAGCACAGCTCGCTGCACAGCGGGCTGGGGCTTCTCAGCACCGCACTTGACAGGCAGGCGCCTGGCCCGGCTCTGGGCTGAGCACGGCCTGGGTCAGAGGAGCGTGGGGCAGTCTACGTTTTTCTCTCGGTTTAAAATTCTAATGCTTGCCCAAGAACAACTGCTGGACAACAAGAGTACAACTATTTTTAAGCTTTTGTTTTTGAGGCTGGTGAGCAGATTAAAAATCATCCGTATTACTTACCCAGTAAAATATGAAACTTACAGACCTGTTGTAAAAAAAGTGAGAAGACAGAAGTTTTTCTGAGTTGCCCCTTTTATTCTGTCAATTTGAACTTTTTAGGAGAAGAAAACAACACACTAAACAGAGATCTTAAACGAGCATTTGTTGAAACATTCAGACCTGCAAAAAACTCAGATCAAACAACTTTTAATAATACTTTACTGCCAGAGGAAAATAAAATTGAAGCTGCTACTATAAAATAAAAAAAGCAATTAGCAACTTTCTGATTGCTAATTCTTTAAGGATCCACCTCAAGAAAACAAATGACGCAAAGCAGAGAAAAAACTCTAATGTCTTTCTGAAGGCAAAAAATAAACCAAAAAATTGTTGAAAGCTGTGTCTGGAGCTGTCTGGGCTGGAAGCTGCAGCCTGTGGCCTCAGAGACTTGTGAGGAAGCGTCCGTGGTGGAGGGGAAAGCTCGTCTCGTCTGGAGCTTGGGGAAGCACGCTGCTAACAGAACAGTTGTCCAGTTGCTCACAAGTTATTTCACAAGCAGGTGATGAACCACGGAAGGGAAGTGAGAGTTAAAAAAACTTCAGGGGGCCTTTTTTAATATAAACCATTTGTGTCTTTTAATCAACAGGATCCGACTTCTACCTGGAATTATAATCCTTAAATTTCAATTTACTCAGGATTTAATAAAAACCAAAGAACAGGCACTGGTGAAGCAAGCAGGATGAAGTGAGGCTCTATGTGCTTTAAGCTGCAGGTTTACCCCGCATCACTCCAAACACCGACATCTCCGCAGGCCCTTCTGATCCCCTGCTCACCAGGGCACCCTGGCCGCTGTGATGTGACACGTGGGCCCCACTTGCCCCAGACGCCGTGAGGCGTCGCCAACCGGCTGGGGAGGTGCCGTCTACGAAACGTCACTGTGTTGGGTTCTCTGAATTTGCTCCCTCCTCCTGAAAATTCTCACCCTACTTTTTTCCAAACCCCTTCTAAGGCCCAACTTAATTTTAATCTCTGGGACAAGTTGAAATCCACTGCTGTGCTGACGGGGCCTCTGCACGTGCCTCTCCTGAGAAAAGGAAAGCGTTGCTTCTCCTCTCTCCCCGGGCCCCGCTGTGGGCAGTGTGGCCGGGGCAGATTTTCTTGAGGGTGATTTGGCAAAATGCGTGCACAGCTTTTAAAGGTGCAAACTTTAACTTGCTATATTCCCCTTCTAGAAATTTATCCTTAGAAAACAATTAGACAAATGCATAAATGCCTATTTTCCAAATACAAAATTAGAAAAACCTGTATTGCAAACAGGCAGGGCTACTGAACTAGCTAAGAATTAGGAACATAAACAAACAAGCAAACAAATCAGGCAGCCAACAAGGGGGGACTTCTGCCAAGAAATTAGGATGTACCATAAAAGAAATACTGTGCAGCCACTAAAAATGAAGTTATGTGTTAGGGCATTCGCCTACCACATGGGAGGTCCGTGGTTCAAACCCCGGGCGTCCTCGACCCGTTGGAGCTGGCCCACGTGCAGTGCTGATGCGGGCAGGGAGGGCTGTGCCATACAGGGGTGTCCCCCATGTAGGGGAGCCCTGCGCGCAAGGGGTGTGCCCCATAAAGAGAGCCGCCCAGCGTGAAAGAAAGTGCAGCCTGCCCAGGAATGGCGCCGCACACACGAAGAGCTGACACAGCAAGATGACACAACGAAAAGAAACACAGATTCCCATGCCGCTGACAACAACAGAAGCAGACAAAAACAAGAACATGCAGCAAATGGATATAGAGAACAGACAACCGGGGTGCGGGGGAAGGGGAGAGAAGCAAACAAACAAATAAATCTTTAAAAAAATATATACTGATGAATGAAAAGGAAGATCGTTGAGAAGCAGGTATCCACTTCATATGTGTGTAAGATGTAGATACACTACACATTATGTATGTTATTTTAACATTGACATATCCTACATGATGTAAAACATGTATCTTACTCATTGTGTGTGTACATATCCTGTATCCCATACATTGCACCTGTCCCTATATCTTATATCTAAATTCTCCCGTTCTCCATCCTACACTGAGTGTGCTTGAGTGTGGGTTTGTGTATCCTGTAACCTACACATTACCTACGCATTGCATGTACACGTGTCTGTATGCTATACATTTTGCTTAAATGCATGTGTGTGTATATACATCCTATAGCTATACATTTTACATAAAAAATATATATCCTACATATTATGTGTGTATATACATATATCCTATACACTATATGTGCATATATCCTATATCCTACATGTTATGTACATGCACATATCTGCCTCATCATTATATATTTTACACATTATACAAACAGAAGAAAATATGGGAAGATTGAACAAAATGCTCAATATGTTAATGGAATATACCCCTGGTGGCACAAATGAAGTTTTATACTTTTCTGTATTTTTGGTGTTTGCTCTACAATTTTTTCCTCTTCCTCCCCATTCGCTCTCTCTGTCTGCCCTGCTCGGGCGCGTCCTTGCCTCGCGGGTGCCCAGCAGGCCTCCTGCCGCCTGGGGCCCTGGAGGACAGGACCTGCCTGTCTCCGTGCCGCTGGCCCCACCACTTCCACCCGTCACGTCAGCCTGTGAGTCCACTGGGCAGGGACTGGAGAACAGCTGAAAGTCAAAACTTCACTCTTGAGGAAAACTGTAAGAGGGGGCATGGAGCACCTGCATTTTCTGCATGATTTTTCTGTTAACTTACAATTTCTCTAATGATAATAATAAAAAAGAAACAGCAAAACCAAAAACCAAAACAACAAACCGTAACTCTTCAGTCTGTTTCCTAGCAAGAGCAAAGGGTGTGGCGATGGCAGTGCCTCGGGGGCACATTTGCCCAGATGCGCGTGTTCAGAAAATGTGGGACGCTTCGCGATCACGTGGCGCGTGCGGGCTGGTGGCCTGATCGGTGTGGCGGCGAGCTGCGCTGAGTGCGTCTGGCTCGTGCTCACGTTCAGAGGACAGTGCGGGGGACGCGGGCAGCCCCACCTGGCGGCCCGTTCAAGCCCCACGAGTGGTCCAGGCGCTGAAGTCCAGCGCGTGCCTAGTCTCCTCTCCCGTGTCCTACGCATCTGCTCTGGGCAGGTTAACAAGGTTCAGCTCTGAAGGTACATCAGGAATCCGGAGGGGCTAAACGGGACAAGAAATGAGTCACGTCTGCTGTGCAATGTCCAAAAAAAAGGAGTGTTGACTAACCGTGGTGCTTATTTTCCAGCCTACATTCTGAGAGTTCAATTTTTTTCTCTTTCTAGTCCCATGTTGTAGAAATAAGAAGACTTGCCGCTGAAGAGAAGGAGAGAAAGATGTAAAAAAGGTGGTTTGTGGTTAAGGCTTAAAAACTTTCCCCTAGATTTGAATTGAATTGCCAATTTCTTTGCTGTGACTGCGATGTGCCCTCTCTTTATGTGCACGTGTGTGTTTAAGTTTGCAAAATTTCCCAGCAGGACCATGCTTTGTTAACGTGACTTGCTTGGGTCTGCGGAAAGTAGAGGAAGATATCACATTTGCTAAAGCACGATTAGCTAACCAGTAATAGGCTTTCTCCTTTCACATCACCCAACTTTATTTTACTTGCTTTTTTATCTTCTTGAAACAATTATTTTTAGATTAGCAGTCATTCCAGTGAACAATCATGAACACATAGTACAGTTTATCAAAATTGGAGAGGACATCCAGATGAGCAAACTTGTTTTTGTAAGGTCAAACTCCGTCTAGGGCAGTGCTTCCCCTGCTCTTGAACTTAGGGTCACACCACGAATTCCCCTTTTTCGCTGCTGGGAACTTGCAGTGCAATCCTAGCTGCTGTGGGGCTGGGCCAGGGAACTGGGTGCTGTGGGCACTAGAGCAGTCTGGGGTCTAAAACTCCTCGGGCAATTAAAAATATAACTTTCTTATCACTTCTGCTTTGCTCTCCATTTAAGTAAATCACCCCATCTGGGTTTCTATGATAATTTTTTCATTGACCTACAAGCACTTGGGTGGAACAGTGACTCTTGAGTCGGAAGCGCATGGCTGGATCTAGGCTAACCTAGATTTTCCAGGCTAACACTCTTGTTTCAGAGCTCCAAGTCAAATAAGGTAGCCAGCAAGACTCCAATCACACGCAGCAAGGAAGTTTCTGTCTGAACGTCTGGTAGCTAGTACGCTGTACCTTCAGAGAAAAACACACCTCGAGTTTGCATCTGGCTGGCCAGTTTCACGCTTTTCAAGCGTCGCTTTCCTTGCCTGGCAACCTGACCACATTTGGCCTGGGGGGATTTCAGAGCCCTGACTCCCCAGCATGAATTGGGATTTCTGAGGGGAAAGGGCCAGCAGGTGGACCTTGCGTTTTCAAAAATTACAGGGTCATCAAACTGGCTTTAGAGAAACCTGCAGTACTGGTGTCTTACTTCCCCTTGTCCCGTGAACAAATGTGTCCTTCCATGGTGAATGTCTAGTTAATAAGGTCGGTGGCCAGATAAAATGCAAGACGTCAAAGAGGGCAGGGGTCCTATCTGTACTAAAAGTAATATTTGGGGCTTAACTGAAATTCAGAGTGAAATGGGAATCCTGTATTTTCATTTGCTAAATCCAGCAACCTCAGGCTAAGGAGGGACGTGGACTTGGGCCCAGGTGGACGAGCTCACACGTTGACTTCGTGAATCCTCACCCTTGAGCCCTTTTTGGGGGGCTGCACAGCTGGTCGAGTGGATTAACTGCCTGAGCGGCTGTTCTGCCCTGCGAGAATCTTGTGCATTCTCCAGGCTCAGCTTGCGGGGAGCTCTGAAGAAAAGCCAGGCTGTGAGGACCTGCGGTTGCCTCAGTTTCCAGCCCGCAGCCACCACTGCTGGGAAGCCCGGGCCACGGGGGCTCGGGGAGAGCCGAGGGAAGGACGGTCTGGCAGCCGCTCCTTCCAGAAGCTTCCGGCGCTGCGGGGAGGACGGCGCCGGCAAGCGAGGCTGCAGGAGTGGGAGACTGTCTCCTGTCCCTTCCCCGCAGCCGGGGTGCAGAGGAGATCGAGGGGGCCAGGGGTGGCAGGACGGGCCCCGCGGCGCCTGGGCCCCCGCCGTTTCGCCTTGAAGTCGGTGACAGTTTCGCGGCGGCCTGCAGAGAGCGGGCGGGCGCGTCAGTTCAGGGCGTTTCAGACATGGCTGGAGCCCGCGCCTCCACCGCGGCCTGGAGGTAGCTGGCATTCCACACCCACTGCCCTCCTCAAGTCTCCCCGTGGGCCGTGGATTCGAGGGCGAGGAGAGCGGCGGTGTTCACAGACAGCACAACCTCCGATGGTGGAAAGCTGTAACCACAAGAACTAGACCATTTCCTCAGTAGCTGGACACTCAGCGTTTAGCGAAACTCTGAAAACTGCTTTTCTACGTTTTCCAGCCAGGCCAAACTCTCCACAGTGTTTCTTTTGTGGGTAGAGTATGATATTAGACTCAACACTTTCTGGAATATTTTAATTAGAAGGCATAACGTGCATGCATAGTTTTTATAATAAAAATTGGTGATATTTTAAAAAAACATATCCACAGGTTCACATGTAGAGCTCTGATTGTGAGAACTAGGCATTCCTTTGTTTTGTTCCCCTAAAGTTCTGTGCTCCATTCTCAAGCAATTCAATAAGGAGTAGAAACAAACCAAAACAGGGCTAAATATTCAGGACTTTTTGGACTTACGGGTTAATAACTGTTTAACAAACTGCTGAGCGTGGACGTGTGTGAACTTGTGCCGTGGCCCCTCCAGCTTCAGAGGCGGCTGTCCCTGCCCTATCAGCCCCCAGGGAGCCAGGACTGCAGTGCACCGTTAGCTTGGCTGGAAACCAAACAAAAGAAGGGAAAATGACGCCCCTGACAGAAGCCAGGGCCCCTGAGCAGGCCGCGAGGTTCTGATTTCAAATGCCGGAGCAGAAGGCAAGCGCGGCATTCATTTTCTACTGACCCTGGAAGCGAAGCACGCCTCGCCCAGGAAGTTCAAGTCCGCTGTGGCCGTGCCCCAGGTGGGCTCATGCTGACAGGGGGTCTGCCTGAGCCCCGTCTGTGCAAGCACACCCACCAAACACACAGGCACGCGTGTCCACGCGCGTCCAGCCGGGGCGTCCGTTCCCTCTCTGGATGTGCTTTCTCTGTGGAGGACGCCCCGACCCCAGCAGCGGGGGCACGAGCCCTGCCCGCCGCGGGGACTCTCAAGCTCTCGGGTGCGCCCCACCTGAGCCAACGCACCCCCCAGTGTGCACTCGGCCTGGTTTGCACCTCCTCGGCCCGGCCCCCCAAGACCATGCCTGACCCCGAGCTATCCCACCCGTTCTCTGGTGCGCGCTCTCCCGGCTTTCCCCGACAGCGTCGCCGTATTATCTCTTTGATAAGGAGTTGGATTCATTTGTTTCAGTTTACTTTCAGCTTTTGTGTCTTTTAGCCCCTTCCTGGAACCGTTGGTGTAATTCCATTTTTTAAAATTCATAGCTTGTGTCCAAACATACAAAAAGTTAGAGAAGAGTTGGTTGTCTCTTCTTCCCCGCCCCCCCTCCTCCTTACACCTTGTAGGACGCCAACTTCCCCGTTTTTAGTTTACCCTTCCATGTTTCTTTTTGTAAAGATAAGCATCTATGTATCTCCATATATAAATTATATGCACATACTTTCCTTTTTTATTATGTAAAAGTTACATGCTCTCCACACTCCTCCTCACTTGGCTTGTTCATTTAAAATGTCTCATGGGAGTCACCCCGAGTCCCTACAGAGCTCCCCTCGAGGTTTTCACTGCCGCCTCGTACCCAGTGTGGGTAGGCTCCATGCAGGAGGTTTATTCAGATAATCTCCCATGCTTGGACATTTGGGTGGTTTCCTGAGTTTCTCAGTGTCACACAGCCCTTAACGACTGATCAGGGCATACATATTGTCACGCTGCAGATGACTCTTCAGGTAAATTCCTAGCAGTGGGATTACTGGGTCGGGGTGAAAGGCTGTGGCTTGCACGCTTCCCATGGGGTGGTCCCTGCTTTGCATTCCACAGCCCTGCTCCCCCCTCCCCACGTGCTCTCTTGCCCCCCCCACATGTGCTCTTCTGCATTCCCCCTTCTGGCAGAGAGAAATGGCACCTCAACGTAGTTTTAGTTTGCTTTGGACATAGTTGAGTAATTGAACATCTGTTCATTTGTTTAAGGGGCCCTGTTCCCTGGTCAAACTTTTTTGTGGGGGGACAATCACTCCAGCTATTTTGCACACGGTACTTTCCCCTCGTGGCCGCAACCCAGAGCTGTGTGGTGGGGACTGAACCGCGCGGACACAGTGAGCAGGCTAAGCTGGCCACGCCTTCAGGGGCAGGGCCACGAAGGGGTCTGCGGGTTGTCACGGAGAGGACTCCTGGGGTCCCAGCAGGGTGGGCCCCTGACGAGGGGGGTGGGGGCCCCAGGCACTGGGGAGACCCTGGCCCCATCTCAGGACTCAGCCTCTTCACCCCAAACTCAGGCTCCTGCGCATTAAGTGGGCTCATGTCTGGGAGCTAGAGTGGAGGGTGATGAGAATTTCCTGAACCCAAGGAGAGGAGCCGGGCCTGAGAGCAGCCAGGAGACCCGGAAAGGTTGGGTGACGTAGAGGCGGAAGTCCTTCCTCCTGACTGGGGGAATCCTTGGGCCGGTCTTAGGACCTCCACGTGTTGGATGAGAAACCTCTCCTGCTGAGCCATCTCCTTGTTGATCGCACGTGCAATCAGCTGAGATGCGATCAAGGGACCGCACAGGCAAACCCATCTAGGAAGTACCTTAGCAGCAAGCTAGCTCGACCAAAAGAGCTGGACGCATAACCTAGCCAAGGTGACACCTGAAATTGACCACATTTGTGTCACCAGAGTTTACTATTTTAAAATTTTATTTCATCTGGAATTTTAATTAAAGTTGGAAAATCCTTTCCTATTATTTTATTGCATGTAAATCTCTAATTCATTTGGGGTTTATTTACATGGTTTGGGACTTGGATCTACTTTAATTTTTTACCAGATGTCCCAATCATCCATTTACTTATTTATGCTTTTTATTAGAGAAATTGGCAGTTTACAGAAAAATCATACAGAAAGAATAGAGTTCCCGAATAAATTCCGCCCCCTCCATCAAACACACAGGTTTACCTGTTAACATTTAGCATTAGGATGGTACCTTTTTTATAATTACATTTTTATCTGTAGTCCACAGTTCCAAAAGTCCGTTTATTAAAAAGACTCTCTTTGCTACCATTCATTCAAGGATGTCACCTTTATCACAAAATAGATTTCTATTTTTAGTTGGAACAGTTCCTAGACACCTGTACTAACCTGTGTAATGATACTGGCTTTGAAGTGTGTTTAATATGTAGTAGGGCTAGTTTCTATTCATTGCTCTTCCTTTTTAATGTTTTCCTAGCTATTCTTACAAGCTGACTTTTCTGCATAAGCATTAGTATCAACTTGTCTTGCTCCATAAAAGTCTGGTTTTCACTGGAATTATGCTACTTGTACAAACATTGGCATGGTTGAAGTTGATATATTCTTCCCGAGAACAAGGAATGCCTCTTCCTGTGTTGAAATATACTTTGGTGTCTGTTTCATAAGAAACTTTTAAAGGTTAATATAACTTGAGCATATTCCTAAGTAGTCTGAGAATATGATTTTTGTGATTACAGTATTCTTTGAAGGGATCAAAATAATTCACATATATTCATTAATTGGCTATATCCTGCTTTTTCAATATCAGAAAGAATTCCATGATGCATAAATAACATAATTTCTTGACTTTTTGTTTCTAGCACTTATAATTCATTGGACTTTTTTTTTTAAATTTTTATTTTGAGACTTTACCTTTAGGAATAATGTCTAACCGATTCACTTTTATTTTCATAACATAGTTTGTTCTAATTTCTTTTTTCTTGTTTTTGCTTGTTTATTCTTTTGCTTATTTTTCATATGACATATGGCTTCTTTGATCATTTCCCCCCTTGCAAATGGAAAAATTACATTGTTTTTATTCAAGAAGTGGTCATCATTATTAATGTCTTAAAAATACTTGAATTATATTTGCTCCTCTTATTAAATTAAAAATTGAGTTTTTATGTTGACTTCCTACATTTATAATTAGAAATGTCTCCAGTTCTGTTCTCTGGATTCTTAGTGTAGGTTGACACAATCTTGGATTTTAGAGTCAGATTATTATTCAATTATTATTTTTAAAATATATCTTTTCCTTTAAATTATTTTTCTTTTAAATACATTTCATGTTATACTACAATTGTTTGTATTAATCTCTGTTTTAGTGGTTTCTTTACTTAAAATTATTTCTATTATCCTGTAAGTTCACCATTCCTGAGGCTTTTGGTTATTTAGTTTTTTTGCCTTTGAAGTACAGGAAGGGTAGTTTTTGAATAGTTGCTTTTCTGTGATGTCTTCCTTACGCCTTCTCTCTCTTTTCCTCCCTCCCCCCTTCTCTCTTCTATCTCTCTCTCTTTCTCTCTTTCTTTTTTTAAAATTGTTGTTGTTTTCTAATACCACAGAAAGGACAATCAATCTTGGGTAGTTATACTTGGGTCAGAATAGTTTTCTCTCAAAACCTGATAATTCTGACGTGCATCTGGCGTCTGCTACTTCACAACAAAAATGTAAGATCATTTCATAGGTAATGTTTTTCCTGACTGAAGTTTGTATTATTTTTTTTACCTTGGAATTTTATTAGGATATGTCTAGGGGTTGGCCTATGTGTAATTACATTTTGTTTGAACTCCCTGAGCTCTTGATTTGCAGATTGAAGAAAATTTTTTCAACTAAGGAGAGTTCTGTTTTCATTATTTTATTGGTAATTCTTTCTAAGTACTTTTGAGTCTTTCAATTCTATTGTGTGTATATTAGATTTGCATATTCTAGCTACCTTCTCTGCTACAATTCCCCTTTTTTTTTTGTTCTATTTTCTCGGGTAATTTCTTGCCCTGGAGCTTTAATGGTTTGGTATTCTGCAGTACACTATCAGTGGTTAATTGACTCAATTGTTTTAAACATAACAAGTATGTTTTCATTTCCATGAAGTCTTTCCAAATTGCAAGTGGTTTCTGCTTCTTGCCTTCCTACTTGTGTTTTCAGATGACTAACCTTACCAACCTCATTGTGAAAATGGTTAAAAATTTTCAAGCGTGTTTTTTCCCTCTTTGAGCATAGAAATTAGTTACCGATAGTGAATGCAAGAAACAAGAACACAGTATAATGTTTTTACACTCTCATCACCATGAAATATAATGTAAACCCAAACTACTGTCCTTTTGGACATGAATTTGAGTGACAACTCACATAGGGAAACAAAATCACATAAGGAAACAAAATAAAATCAGTAATAATGAAACAGAATGGTGCTTGGAGTACCTTGGGCTGAGAATAGTCTTGAGATTTTTATTCTTATCACTGTGGGACATAGGTGATTCTTGTTAGGAGATAGGATGAGTCTTCTCAGTTAGCCAAAGTGAACATGAAGCAGGAAAGAGGTCAAGAGAAGGGATGGCTTCCCTTTGCACTAGGCAGACAAATAAAAGTGGCAATTTAAGTGGTACGGGTGGGCTAGTATTCTCAGAGGTCCTATTGCAATAGGGAAGGATGTAGATTTGGAAAGTTATCTCAATGGTTCTGACCAAAGAAATTCCTTTATTATTTTTTAATGGGGTGACAATTTCCATGCATATGTGATATTAATGTGTGTAGTCCATATTTAAATTTCTCTAATTGTCCCTCAAATCATTTTATAGTTAATTTTCTTAACCCAGGACCCAATTAATAGTCACATGTGGCCGATGAATCCTTAGCACCACCTGGGGCAGGTTTAATTATGTATCCCAGGAAAAAGCATGTTCTTAATCTTAACCCCCTTCCTGTGGGTATGAACCCGTTGCTACATCTCTACATGGTAGTGTTCTCCTGTATGTATCTCTGGAGAGACCTTTAAGGATTTGCTGTTAGGAAAACAGATTGCTCCGCTTAGCCTTGCTGTCCTGTCCTGACTCTCCATTGTCCCTTGTCCCAACCCTGTCCTTGTCTTCGATGACTCAGCCTTTGGCAGATACATTTGTGGTTTGTGATGATGGATATTCCGGAGTCACTGACAATGCTTCCACCCAAACCCATGCCCATTTCTCTAAGTTTTATTCTATGAATGTTTCCTATGGCTGTGAAGGAAGTATTCTCTCTGATCAGACTTTTCTGTAGTTTACTTTTCTTGTGAATCTTGTGTATCACCTATTATTTGAATTTTACAGAGATTTTCTTAAAATAAAAATTGTTGATCAGGTGTCAGAGGAACATATCCTGCCTTGGAAAACTCATGGTAATGCAAACATGCATATTTTGGAGCACTTACCATGAACACCATATTAAATAATTTTTTAAAACTTCATTTGTATTTGATTTATTTTCTTATTTATTTTTGGACTAAACATCAAGAATTATTCAGCCAATTTTCAAAATGAATCCTAATGAGCTTTTGGTTAACATTGCCTTAAACATGTAAAATGCTTGGAAAGAACTGAGGTAATTGAATTTTTTTTTTTTACAATATTTAGTTTTCTAATATTGAGACCAAACATTTTTTTTTTAAGCATATGAATTTACCTCTGAAATCAGATTTGGAAGCATTTCATAATATTGATATGTAATTCTTTTATAATTTTAATATTGCTCATAATTTCAATTTTGATACTTTCATTTACTGAATGATCTTAAGATTGTTCAATTTCTATAAATATATCATAAACATTTGATAACAAGTTCAATTCTACTTAACAAGACAAAAATATATTAACTTAACGTCTTTAATGACATCTAATCTATTCAAGAGCAAAAGTGGTTTATTAAATTACATTTTCCAGTGTCCCATAATTAATTAGTGGCAGAGACAGCACATAACTACATCAACTCAAAACCAATATTATTTCCACCATGCTGGATCACCTGCGCATCACAAGGACTTTTTAGACTTTTTATAAAAATAAGCAGTGAACTCCCTATCCTGTAGAATTGCTTCTATGTGACAGAATGAGGAGCACAGGTTCAGGAGAGACGACTGGGGGGACCCAGGCCAGGAGGGGTAACACATCCAAGCAGGACACACTGACCAGGGAGCCCAAACTCCAGGGGAGGACAGTGCCCGATGGCGGCACTGGGGCGAGCCAAGCCGATGGCCACGCGTGGCTGATGGGACATCCGCTTACACTCAGTCAAGCCGCTAGGCGTGCATGAACAAATGCATGCGTGAATGTGTGAATGAGTAACGAGGTGATCGGTCCTGGCAGGTGGCTGGTGGTGGGGAGATGCCGAGAAGTCTGCAGGCTAAGACCCATACAGCGAGGCAGTGAGTGTGGGCAAGCACCCATTGGTGAGTACCGCAGTCGCGGAAGAGCCACAAGGAGAGGGATTTTGCTGTTAAGTTCCCTAGCACTTGAATGGTGCTCGCACGGAGTAGTCGCTCATGCGCGCCATGAAGTCAGGGACGCCATAAAGCCTTAGCTCCTTTCCCTCCAAAGCAGAGCTCCTAGGCTGGTGGGAATGCAGAGGAGACAGGAGCAGAGCGCTGCACACTTACTCATCTGCTCATCCCTGAGTGCAGGTACAGCGGTCTTAGGGTAACACCAACAGCACCGAGGTGATTAAGGCAGACAGGTGCCAGGAATTGCAGCTCTTTTTGTCCTTAGCTTGTTCTCCTATTAGAGACGTTCAGTCAAGCTACGATGTAACTGAGGCTTGAGAATTAACAAACACTTATGATTACTGCATCATTATATATGCCCTTTTACTCTTCAGTGTATTATAAAATGGCCAAAGTTTAAAATCTGACATTACTGAAACTGGCTAGACCGACCTCACTCTTTGTATATGGTCATTTCTAACTAAAACCTGCTATTTGATTATTCCAGACAGATCTTACCTTTGTATGTGGTCGTTTCCATCGAAATAGTAAATGCTCCACCCTCCCGTTTGAGATCCATGAGAAACCTTGTAACTGACCCGCTGTGTGGCCCCAGCCCGGGAGGCCTCCTCCTCGGACAGTGATTGCCCTGTGATTGTGATAACCTCGTGGCCACCCCACCCTGGACGGCCCCGACGTTGATTAAGGAAGGAACCTGAGCCAGCCCCACCCCGACGGCTCCTTAGCCTGCTCCTGTCTGTCTTTTACTGATTTCTGGGACCTCAGACTACTGACCTTCTGGCCGTGCACAAGTGAACCAACGTTCTCTCTCTAAAACCCTCAAGTCTCGGGGGCTGCTTAACCAAGCGCATCGCAGAAGAACCCGCGTTTTGCTGGGTATCAATGGTTAAAACTCATGTGGAATCTACATGGAAGGACTCATTCCAGGTTCATTGGTTTTGCCTTATTTTTAATAGTTTGGTCTTTACATTTCAAATGTAATTTTGTTGACATGGTCCCAAAGGAAAGTCGACAAAATGACACATACCCCCTATTCCCTTACACCCTTTTAAAGTAACTGTTTGTATTTTTAGTTTGTGGTTCATCCTTTCATTTTTCATTTTGTTAAAATAAGCATATATTAACATATGCCCCTTTTCTTAGACAAACAGTGGCACGTCATACTAACTTTTCTCCCATTTTTATAGGAACGAAGTGTATTTTAATTCTGGCTAGATGTGTGAAATGATTCACACAATTATGGCATAATATTATTGCAAATATTTGATTGAATCTATATTTGTTCCTATGATGTCCTGAATACTGACTTAATGGATCGGTATTTTGTCTTTTTAAGCTACCTAATGTAGCTAAAACAGATTTTATGTCTTGGTAACAGAATTTTCATTCATGTCTACTCTGGTTTACTTTTATAGTCAAAATTTAAATTTAGATTTATAAACTGAAGAAGGTTGTTTTCTCACCTATTACATCACTAGAGTAACATGAGATAGAAACTCCCATCGTTTTTTGGAGTTTTAAAGAATCCTTTAATTCTGCACTCGAGTCTGACCTGTTCTTCCTTTCCGCCCCTGGATCAGCCTACAGGTTAGTGAACACGCGGCGAGGCGCACGCACGCCTCTGCCCATCCTGGTGACAGCATCCACATCAGAAGGAGACAGGTCGATTCACCTCCTGCGCTCTCTCAGAAGTTGTCTGGTAAAACGTACCTCGCGTCTCATGATTAACACTCTGAGGGCTTGATGTTCAAAAACAATAAGTTTTCAGGACCAAACAGCATCCTCCCTGGCAGTTGGCTGATGCATGAGAGCCAGGGAGGAATTTCTGGGCCCTTACTGGTGAACATATGGCAGGCCCTGATTTCCTTACTAAATCAGATGATATTACTGGAACTGGGTCATTATGCACACATTGTAATCTATCGTTAAGCCCAACAAAGTAATATTTAGCTAGTGCTTTAATTGTGCTACTGGGATTTATCTCTGCTTTTCAAAGGAAAAAAAAAAGTCAAGTGGAAGGGAATGGGGAGAAGAGGCAGCGAATTTTCCATTTTAATAAAAGAGATTGTCATTTTTGACAAACGATGCTGTGGAACAGAACAATTACTTATTCCGACGAGCCATGCAGAATGGCGTCGTGATCTTCTTTGATTGTTGTGTGTAGGAACCTATTACAGGATGCAGATACCACGGCCTTGGGTTGCAGTTTTCATATTGTGATGTTTTATAGGGAAGCATGGTTCGAATCTGTTGAATGAGGTTGGAATTTTTTCACCTTTTCCAATGAAAGTAAATACATCAAATACATGTTTCAGGAAATAGTTCATTTCTTTATGCTTTTCTGATAAGCATGGTTCCCCACCCCCCAATTTTATGTCAACTTTCCAATCTTTTTGAGACACAGTTGTTATGGGTTCTCAGGAATAAAATGGTTAAAAATCTATACAATAGGATAAACATGCTTTGTGCTATCTCTGTACCATCTCAACCTGAGGCTTAATCCCACCTGCCCTGGAATTCCTCCTACACGTTGGAAGGCGGGTGGGGTTCTCCAAGTGACCTCAGCCCTGAGAGATGGGGCTGGCCCAGCAGGGAGGGGTCAGGCGCTGTCTTTGACAATGGCAGGAGAGCCTGAGTGTCATATCTGGGACCCATTCAACGCACCTTTCCCTGGCCGTGTGTTAGGAGAAGTCACTCAGACAAATCCTGGCTGTCTCAACAGCTGCAGAGGAGGCACCCAGACCCCTTTATTAACAGTATGTTGACAAACAGGGGAAACCAAACCCTCTCCGACAGCCAGAGACTCTGAACAGTTAAGAAGACGTCTGTGTGCCTGAGGAGGTGGCTCCTGGGCTGCCTCCCCGGCCGTGGGGGGCGGCGGCAGAGATGCCACTTGCCCTGCAGAGCAGGTGCCTTGGCGGGGTGTGGGGAGCAGGATGGCTCACCCAGGGACCTGGGGCTGGCACGTGGGACTCCCGCGTCACAGCCGCCCCTCGCCCCCCACCGTCTGGCCTCAGCTCCAGGGTGGTCCAGGGTCCGGCTGCCAGTCGGATGGCTTGGAGGTTGTTCACCTGGAAAGCTGCTAGTGGGCAAGGGGCGAGCTGGGGGCTCCTGGCGCTTAGCTACAGCACCTCAGGAAAGGGCTGGCAGGTGTACAAAGGGACAGTGCGAGCCCACAGAAAGGGCTCGTACATGCTTTGAAAAACCTTTCAAGTAAGTAGTTATACATGCCGATATCTTTTTAATGACTTGCATGGAAATTAAAGAAAAAACAGGGAATTGCAGTAGAAAAAAATAGGACAAGTTATACATTTAGGTTTTGGGTGGGGGCGGCAAAAGAGGAAGGAAAGCCGCTTTTGTTGCAGATGTTCATTTTAAAATGGAGGTCAGCGGTGGGAGGCCAAAGCCCTGGAAAAATAGCCACACATTTTAAACAAAAATGCACACAGCAGGGCATTCATTTAGATGTGGAATTTTATGAAGTTGATGTGCACTTGTTAACAACGCGCCCAGGAGGGCCGAGGGGCACAAAAATATTTCCAGGGAAAGGCCTTCTCCATTTTAGCTGGAAAATATACTGAGATTTTGATGGTGGGGATTCTGAGATATTTCATGAATTCTGAGCGCTCTTAGAGCCCTTCTCTGCAGCTTACTTCTGTTTGGAGCATTTTGGGAAAGAAGCCCAAGAAAACAAATTCAGTCACCTCCAGCGTCCCGGCTTGTCCCGACTGTGAGGACAGACAGGGTCTGTGTGTCCGCGAGCTCCCACCTCGGCTTCCACGCGGTGGGAAGCAGGCCCGAGAGATTTCCTTTTTCTTTTCCACCCATCCTCCCTCCATCCCTCCCATCCTCCCTCCCTCTCTCTCTTTCTTTCTTTCTTCTATCATCTATCAGCTATCTATCTGTCTATCTGTCATCCATCTATCTATCTTTTTATCATCTGTCACCTCTAATGTCATCTATCATCTATCTCACACATATAAGTACATATATGCACATATAAATTCATACATACGTATACACGTATACATAATCCATATAAGGAATTACTGGCTTGCTCTAGTATGATTATCTTGAAATTTCAGTCTAAAACAAAGGGGGATGAAGTTGAGTGAATGTTCAGTCTACCTGGAATCGTTTCTCTCGCAACATTTCTTTGATGCCTGAAGGGTCAATATAGCATCATACTGAAAGAAGAAACTTGGTCTCCAGTAAACCACGTAATTTACATTTCTAGGAATTCCTGGCTTTTCTGGAGCTCGTCTAGGAGCCTTACCATCAAGCCACGTTAGTCCCTATTGGCGAGTTCTAGAGAGGCCAGTCACTGGCCCAGCTACGGTGTGGTGACAGACACGCATTATTTCGGCTAACTCAGAACAAATTTGAGAGGTTAGTGTCAGCTGCATTTTGATATATTGAGAATTGGATCAAGAATGCCTAAGCCATTTTTCTTTTCATCCTGCTACTTGTAGACAGACATTTGAAAAGGACCTAAATCTATTTTTTGATAGGCATCTTACCTCTTTTTTGGAAATCAGAGTTCCAGACTTGCTGTCCATTTCCTGATTATGTAGGATTTATGTATTATTTACTACTATTTTTTAGTATTTGCAATTTCTAAGTGTTCAGTAGCACAACTCTCTTAAAAGATTTCAACCTTGTAAATGTTTAAGCATTTTCCTTCAAGAAAATGGCTTTTCATTTGTTTTGGGAAGCAGCTAAGGTTTGGTTGATTTCTTTTGCATTGACACCAAGTTTGAAGACTTTAAAAAAAAGAAAAACAGGAAAAAAAACCTTAAACCCACATCTCTGGACCTCATAGATAACTTCTCATGCATCAAGAGGAGCATATTTTTCATGAAGTGAATTGTTGATTCCAGTTCAATCTATATTTAATTAAAAGAAATAGAGTGATTTTCTTCTCCAGAGCAATCGGGAACCAACAGGTTGTCTAGTTTCCAAACTTCATGCAATACTGTAAGTTACTTTAGCCTGTTTCCCAAACTTGGGCGTCATTACGGTGGGGGCTTGCTTGTTAGGGCTGGTTACTAAATTGCATTCTGTGCTCCTGGGCTTCTTCTGTGCTTGAACAGTTGTGCTGAGAAAACGCCACATTTCCCAGAGTCATCTCCTTGCCGAGGAAATCTTGCCATGACGCGTTAATAGCATTGTTTTATATAGAGGAGCAAATTTAGCCAATCCCTGGAGGCATAACAAATTTTGATATATTCTGCCTCTCTTTGATGGTGCCTATCTGTTTGGTATTTAATTTGCAACTTGTTATCCATTACTCTTGCTGTTTGCCAATTTCTCTTCTGTTTTTCATGCATGTTTTGCATTGTCAAATTAACTTTTTGCTGGAATATGCCTGGAAAAGGCAAGTGCGGCTTAAAATAATATGGTCTGTCGTTTGAATTTCTCCTTGCCTGAGTAGTTTATAGAATTTTGGCATTTTATAGATTATAAGTCAAATCAATGCACAGGAAGTTTTATTGTCGTAACTATTTGTTTGTATGTATATATGTATGCATTTATCTATCCATCTATCAATGTAATTTATGTATATACTTACACACACTCAAACATATAGTAATTGATAGAAAAGAGGGGCTCAAAGCAATAATTATCTTAATGTACTAATTATCCTTTCAGGAAATGGGGAGCAGAATTAGGGGTTATGCTTATATTGCATTATAAATTATCTTATATTGAACACGACTATGATATTTGAAAAATGCCTTTAGTTGCAAAAAAAAATCCTTGCCTCACCCACGCACATTTTTATTTATTGTGCGTCTGCAAGCTTAGAGATGAAAGTGGCACATATTTTCTACATGCTTTTCAGAATCTGCTAAATGTGTGTGTGTGTATGTGTTACATATGTGGATTTGGAGGGTGTTGGTGGCAGGGGATTTGCAATATAACCCTAAATATCTGCTTCTGGTAGAGGCAACGAGCTGCTCTCCAGGTCCCAGGAGCAGCTCTGAGAACTCAGCGAGCTCGTGCACCGCCAGCAGAAGCCGTGCCTGTGGCTGCACCGGCAGGCAGCGAGGCGCTGACAGACCCGCTGGCCGGCATGCAGGCTCAGCACCTGCTGCTTGGACCCTGGGCTGGTGCCCCGAGGCCCTCCCCGCTGTAAGGCAGGGCGTTCATGCTGCCTAAAGATGTATGAGTGTAAAAGAGACATCCAACCTTAACTGCCCAAGTGTTTTCTAGTGCTCAAGATCTTGAAGAGGAGCGGCCGATTGAACTGTGAACCCCATTTGGACGTAGTCTTAATCTCGGCCCATTCCTGTGGGTTCAAACCCGCTGCTCACAGAGCCCGTGAAGACGTGGCTCTAGTTAGGGTGTGGCCCCTTGAATCCCGAAGCGTCTCTCACAGGTGCTGGCTCCTTCCGGGAGGAAGCCACAGTGGGGCGGTAGCAGGGACCAAAGGAGAAAGGAGGGGATGGCGGAAAGCCGGAGGCCGGAGCGCAGCAGCCGGGCAGGTCCTCCAGCCCGGCGGCCCGAGCCCGGCGGCCCGCTGTTCAGGCGTCCCGTCGTGGGCTGCTCGCCTTAGCTTCGGGGACCCCGAGCCTGGGGCGTGGATATGCTCAGGGGGAATGTTTTTATTCTTCTAAGTGAAGGCACGTCCTTCTCTCCCCTCCTCTCTGCCTCTCTTGCATTCGGTCCCCCGTCACTCTCTCATATCTCAAATCGAAAACTTGTGGATTAGAGATTGTGGCCAATTTTCCTGGTGGTCTTTTTAAATTTGCCCCTTTTTCCAGATGTGAAAGTCTAGGAAGTAGCTGGCAGCATGTGCCCTGCCTGCCTGCTGCTGCTCTTTGGAATAGAATCCCAGGATTACTGGGCTTGCCTTATTGACAGAAATGGCTAAATAAACACAAGGGCGCCCCTTCCACTCTCACTGCTGTTCTGGATTTGAGACATGTATTGAACGACGTGTTCAGCTGTAACGGCGCTGGAGGGGGTTCTGCCGTAATACCGGGTAGAAACTGTAAAGAGCTGCGCACCCGCCGCACGCTGTAACCCACCCAGGAGCAGCGGCTCCTCTCGACAGGGTGGTCCAGGTCCAGGCTCGTTCAAAGCAGTGTTTCTGTGCCTACGCCTATACGGATACCAGGTGTACCCACACCTGTGTCCATACCTGTGTCTATAACCTGTACCACCACCTCCACCTCCCCTATAAACTATACCTACACCTGTAGCCTATACCTGTAACTCCACCTATAAACTATACCTACACCTGTAGCCTATATCTGTAACCTCCACCTCCATCTCCACCTATAAACTATAGGTACACCTACAGGTAACCTATACCTGTAACCTCTACCCACACCTCCCCCTATAGCTTATACCTCTACCTACCTACCTATAACCTATCCCTGTACCTATATGTATAGCCTATACCTGTAACCTCCACTTCCACCTATAAGCTATAGCTACACCTGTAACCTACACCTGTAATCTATACCAACACCTACACCTATAAACTATACCTATACCTGTAACCTCCACCCATACCTAAACCTATAACTTATACCTCTACCTACCTACACCTGTAACCTATACCTATACCTATAACCTACACCTACACTGTCTTAGTCAGCCAAAGGGATGCTGATGCAAAGGACCAGAAACCTGCTGGCTTTTATAAAGGATATTTATGTGGGGTAGGAGCTTGCCGTCACCGGGCCATAAAGCCGAGGTTACTTTCCTTCACCAAAGTCTGTTGCCACTTGTCGGAGCAAGATAGCTGCCGACACCTGCCAGGCTTCTTGGGCTCCTCTCTTCCCAGGGCTCGTTTCTCTCTGGATTCATCTGCTCTGTTCTCCACAAGGCCAGCTGTAGACTCTCAGGCCAGTGGCTCGTTTCTCTTCCCAAGACCTCTGCCTTGCAACAACACTCCTCTTGTTGTTCTCCTGTGTGTTTACTTCCTGGGCTCCAGCTCAAAAACTCCAACCTCCCTTCTCTGTGGTGTGGTTTCTCTGTGAGTCCTACTGATGTGGCCCCATCAAAGCCTTAATCATGATTTAATCAAAGTAAAGTGAAACCTCTGGATCCAGTATAATCTGATATGCCCAGAGAAACAGACCAGTTTACAAAGATAATCCAACCAACATCCATTATTGGAAGTCATAAACAATATCAAACTGCTGCACATACTTATGCCTCCACCTCCACCTCCACCTCCGCTATCTCTCTACCTAAGTTTGTCTTCTACAGCTCTACTATGTCCCTGCCACGTCTGTGTCTCTACATGCACCTCTATCTATACTATCTCTCTGTCCCTATCACTATCTATATCATCATCTTTGCCCACACCTGCACTTACACCTCTACCCTTCCTCTGTATTTATCTGTAACATAAATGTGTGTTGGAACCAGCACTAATTCACATAATTTATATTCCCTTGATCAGCTCTCACCTGAGTATCAAGCTGGTTGCAATTAGGAAATCTGCTAATAACTCAAGGAGAACTTTACTAGATAGAGAAGTAGGTAAATTGATGGTGAAATTAGATTATAGACAACAGGTTATGATGGGTGAGATATTTTTTCTTTAACCAAAGAATATATTAAATAAACACTACTTTGGGAGTATAGAAACCCAATTGAATAAAAGTTCCCACCCACATTTTTAGGGTACCCCTGTTTGAGACACTCACTACAGAATTTTTGTTAGGTTTTCAGAAATTAGAAAGATCATTTGTATATGCTTTTTTCCCTATACATGTTGAGATGCCAGATTAAAATTGGTCATCATTTTATTTTATCACTGATTTAGACTTTTTAAATCGAGACATATTATGGTTTGGCTTAGCATTATAGTTTAGCTTTTTAATGCCAGGTGTGATGGAATGCATATGTTTTGGATCCAGGCAGATGTGAACTGGAGTTGAGCTCTGTGCTAGCTGTGTGCCTTTGGATGATGTACTTCATGTCTCTGAGCATGATTCCTCATTTGTGAAATGTCCGTGATACCTGTCGCACAGGAGTGCTGGCGGGGCGCTGTGAGGTCGAATCTGTCGCGTGCATGGCTCTGTGGCTGGTGCACACGTAGCATTCAGGAGACGCTCGTTGGCTTTGCTCCTGGAATGCCGGGACCTCACGGTCATCGTTAGGTCCAACTGAGGCTGTCCATTATTGTCCACTTGTGCTAGGTTACAAATTCCATGATGCTAGCAGCTGGATTACAATGATTTTGCCTAAGAAGGTGACTGGGACATTCAATTGAAAAGTTATTTATCAAATGATGAATGGGTGGCAATTAAAAAGCCGTTGAAAGATTAAGCTGGAGCAGTAAGATGATATGCATTTGGGAACTTGCCTGGAGACGGGGTGAGAGGAGAATGAGGCTAATGCAGTGGCCGCTTCCTGGGTAGCAGAGAGGACCCAGCGGAAGAGAGAAGAGATGCTGAGACCGGACAGGTGGGTCAGGGAGAAGGGAGAGCAGCGGAGGGCATCACGCTTCCCACCAGAGGAGCAGGAACCTTCGCCGAGGCGGAGGGGCTGGAGAAGTTTGGCAGGGCAGACTGAGTTTACTCTGGGGCACGTCTGCAGTGCCGTAGGATACCCGGGTCTGCAGCGAGGGATGGGATTTAAGTCTCAGGAGATGCGTTTGGCTTGGAGACTCAGCTGTAGGGCCCCAGTGTCTGGTAGCAGAAGCCACGAGCGGGGACAGCTTCCCCAGGGAGCTGAGGGGGAGGAAGGTACAGGACGCAGGCCGGAGGGTGTGGGAAGGGACGGAAGCCCTTGGAGAGAGCTGGAGCCCCTCCGGTCCAGATCTTCCCTGAGGTGTTTTGCACCCCTGCCTCTCTCGCCCCTGCACTCGCCTGGCCACGCCCCTCCCTTCCTTTAAAGTCCTGTCCCCATCTCTTTTGTCCCCAGAGCACGGGGCAGGTCCTTCCAGTCAGAAGAGCTCCTCCTCCTCGCTTGGGACTCAATCACGTCCCTCGTGCTCAGCTCCACCCCTCCTGGTCCTGGGGGTGTGAGCCCATTTGTAAATAGGACCCGAGCAGGTGCCGTCAGCTAAGGTGGCCCCAAACTGCAGGGGGGGGGGGCTTTAATCCCACCTGGCTGATGTCCTAAAGGCAGTCAGACATGAGATAGAGGCCAGACCAGGGGGAGGTCGCCCTGTGCAGAGGCAGAGCCCCGGGGGGCTGCAGGCTCTGGGAGAAGGCCTGGGTGCGGCACCTTGAGCTTGGGCTCCTGGCCTCGAGAACAGTGAGACCATAAACTCCTGTCGTGTAGGGGAGCCGTGTGTCCGAGCAGCCCCCAACGCCAGGACGCAGCTCCCCTACGGCTTCATGCCCGCCTCCCGCCACCTGCTGCGAAAGCGCCCCACGTGCACCCAGCTCCCAGAGACCCCTCCTCCCGCAGTGTCTCCTGCCCGCGGGGTCTCGTGCCTCTGGAAGCCCTGCCGGGACAATGCCTCAGGCATTTGTAACTCTAGAAACCACAGCCCTAATGTGCATCTAATTGACTTGACTGGGTCATCCTTTTCCCCTAATGTTTTTTTTTTTTATTAAAATTACTTATTTTTACAAATTACATTCAAAAAATACGAAATCCCAATCAACCCCACCGCCCCCACCCCCCACTCCCCCCACCGCAACACTCCCCCCCACCATCACGACACATCCATTGCACCCAGTAAGTACATCTCTGAACATCACTGCACCCCGTAGTCAATGGTCCACATCATAGCCCACACTCTCCCACGTTCCATCCAGTGGGCCCTGGGGGGATCTCCAATGTCCTGTAATTGTACGTGAATTTCGGGACAACTCCACGTCCCGAAAACTCCTCCACATCTCCTCTCTTCCTCCCATTCCCCAAACCCAGCAGCCACCATGGCTACCCTTCCCACACCCATTCCCCTAATGTTTTTGAACCATGGTTTACTGGGAAGGAAAAGAAGGGCATCTGCATAGTTTCCAAGGTCAAGGCTGGCTGCTGGGTTCCATGTGCCCCTCGTCATTTCTAGGTTTAAAGCCCTTTTAGAAAGGACCTTCAAGCTGCACACGTGTAAGGTAGCGTGCCACGTCAGGAGCTAGCCCTCACAACAGTTCCCTCCATAGCTTGGAAGGGACAGAGAGCGCCAAGTCTCAACACGTGAGCAAACCTGGGGAGTCGGCGGGGAGCACCTGTCCCCGAGTGAAGAAGGCTGAAACCATCCTCCGAAACAGCAGGACTGTGATATGAATGAAGGTAGTGGATGAGACCCCGAGGGAGAGAGGAAAACCTCGCAGGGCGTGCTTAGGGTAAAGGAAAAGGAGAGTGAAGAAGCTGGTGGGCTCTGGGAAGAGCTTGTCAAGAGCGCGGGAAGGGTTACTGCCCGTTTCTGGAATTGCAGACCTGAGCAGGCTCCCTGTCTTGAGTGGTTTCCCTTTAATCGTTCTTCTGGGTGCCTAAATAACAGTAGAGACAATTTCCAGCCTTCAATTCTGGGATTAAACAGATAACTTTGTTTCTCCTTACACTTGTGTGATTATTTTCAACTTTTTGGAACACAAACAAGTTGTAAATACAGGGCTCGTGGCTTCCAGGGATTCTCCAAATCATCTGGTGGTCTTGTTGTGGTTGTCACTTGGTTTGAATAAACCGGGCAAACATATAGTTGCAAATCACTGTTACAAATGACCTTGAAGGTCTAATGCATTTGGGATGAATGTTCTAATCAAGGCAGAGAATCCTGAGCTCGCCTGGACGTGGCCCCCAAGGAGGAAGGGCAGCAGGTGCCTTTGCACCTGCTACACACAGTCCTGTAAGGGCGCGAGGGGCTGCTTGAAAAATGAAGTTGTTTCGTATTTGAGTTCAGTGGCGTCTCTGGTGCCAATGCAGTGTGAAGACTTACGCATCCTTCAACTTAAAATATTTTTTAGAGGAAATGAGCGGGAGGATACCGTTTCCCTTTCCGTGCCATCTTTATTAACCGTGGCTTTAATATAGGAGCAACACGGGACTTCTGAGCTCAGGTCAGGTCAGAGCTGGACTTCCAGGGCTGGAATCGCTGGCGAACCCAGATGCTCGTGGGAAGCACAGCCAGCTGCTGCGCTTTTCAGCAAAGTCACATAACCTTTTCTATTATTACAGGGTAATTTGCTCTTCATTCTCTCCTGTCCTCTTATTTCTTACCACCTTATCCATTTTCCTTCAGCAATCCCCAAGTACTTGTTAGTTGCTTTTCTTGATAGATTCTAATTTGCAAACATACATGGATTAGATTGAACCATATGAAACGGCTGACGTTAACCTACAGAAATAAGTTTCACACGGTTCACCTAATACATAACTATTCATCATAAACGAGTAAATCACAGGATGAGCATTGTTTTAAGCTGAGCAAAACTGGGTGCCAGAAATGAGATCGAAAGTGCCCCACGGCGGCCTTCTCTCCCCCTTAGGCCACAAGCTTTTCTCCCCTTAGTTACCCTGACAGACGGGATCACGGCTAAGCCGCTGTCCTGCGTGCAAACACGCTTGTAAACGGGGTCACTGAAGCTCCTCTTGCGATGAGACCGAACTGAACCCCAGCAGGCCTGAGTCCTGCATGGCCGGAGTCCCTAGAAGCAAAGGAAATGTGGACACAGACAGGAAGCCATGGAGGGGACAAGGAGCCACGGCCACAGGACGGAGGCCGAGCGCACCTGCCGGCGCCGAGCGCTGCAGACCTGGAGACGGCGGCCCCGCGGCACCCCGAGGCTGGCCTCCGGAGCCGTGAGCCAAGGGGACGCCTGCTGTTGACGCCTGCCTGCCGCTGGTCGCCGCAGCTCTGGCACCCTCGTGCCTGAATCTGCCGTGCCGGTGTGCCCCCGGCACACGTTCTTGCCTTCACTCTGGAATCTCTTCCTCCTGAGTCCCGCTGTCACAGCTGAGGACTCGTCCGCCTGGGCTGGAGGTCACTGGCCTTGCCTGAGCCTTTCCGCACATGCCGGCCGTGGGACGACTCCACCTGGGGTCCCCCGGCACGTGGGGGGCAGGGCCCTGCCAGGGGCATGGGTGTGCTCTGGCCGGTTGGAGCATCTTTCCAGCTCTGAAAGCCGCTCCGACGTCCCTTCCAGGCCCAGCCCGGCAGCTGCTTTTCTCTACGCCGCCGTTTGTGGGGCAGGTTCAAAGCCTGACGGGGAAGTGAGCCAAGAGGTCTGCTCGTTGCGCTGGAGCTTGGCTAGGGTGGATGGCCCTGCTGGCAGGTGCCGCATCCCTGCTGAGCCTCGTGGGCGCCCGTGGCTGGGCAGCAGCTCACCCGGCCCTGGCCATTCCTGGCCCGCGCAACGGGAGGGTTGGACAATTACTTTATTATTAAGTTTTGTTTTGTTTTTCTTCCTTTTTTGAAGTACTGGGGGTCGGGGATTGAACCTGGGACCTTGTATGCGGGAAGCCGGTGCTCAACCACTGAGCCACATCGGCTCCCTTGAGTTGGTGTTTTCGTTTGTTTGCTTGTTGGTTGTTTTTTAGGGAGGCACCAGGAACCAAAGCCAGGACCGCCCGTGTGGAAGGCGGGAGCTCAATCACCCAAGCCACATCTGCTCCCTGTTATTATGTTTGGATGCAGCACTTTGTACTTGCAAACTGCGTCACAAGGGTTCAATTAGGCATTCTTCTAGCCTTCTCTCTGCCACGGCATGCTCCTTGGTCTGCTCCTGCTCTATCTGTCTGTCCCTCTGTGCCCTGGGCCCGTCAGCTAACCTGTTTCTACCTCCACCATTGAAATACGGCTTATACTCAGTCACCAAACAGTCATACAGGAAACCTTTGAATCAAATCCACTCTGAAGTGTGTAGGAGAGGACTAAAAGCTGCTCATAAGTGATGTGTCCATTTTAATGGCGCCCTTCAGGAGAAAATGACTTTTTTATTCCTTGCTGTTTAAAGTTTTGATGATTCTAATGGCAGACTTTTAGGATGGCGGGTGGGACATATTTGAGGTTAGACAGGTCTTTGCACTTCCTTCTAGTCCATCACAAATTTAGAACTATTTGGGTCTTTGCATCATTGTATTAATATTTTTATATCTGGGAATGTTTGCATTACTTATAGCTTGGAATTTGAGTTAGTTTTTAACCTATTTTACTCATCAATGCCTATGTCTTCTCAACCTGAAAAAGAAGACCCCAAAAGAGGAGGAGATATAAATCAAAATCTTTTGCCTCTACAAGTGTTTTAATTAAAATTTAAGGAAGGAGTTTCTGAAGTGAGAGAGGTTCAACTAGACAAAGGTGACTTAAGAGGGTTGAGTTATCTAATTTCTCTTCATTTCAGTGAACATACTTCATGCCTGCCATTTGCAAGGCTTAGTGCTACAACATCTCCCCACCTTATCCGAGCTGCCACAGATGTACTTCTGACTGTTTACAAGAGAAGTTACTAGCTGTTTTGCAAGGTCCCTGTCAGCCTCATTCTATAATGTTTTTCAGTTTATTCTTTTGGTAAATAATTTCAATTACATTTTTGCTTATTTCATTAAACTTTCATTGAGCTCCTCTCTCTCTGTATGTCTATATATTTATATGTGTAAATTTATGTATTTATTTGTGTGTATATCTTATAACAAGTTAAGGTATAAATTGCCTTACCTTTTCATTTCATTAGGGAATTAAGGAATGTTGATTAATCCTTTCATGTTTTCAACTATTCTTCAAATAGGAGAGTATGTATTTTTTATATTAAAAGACAAACTATTTTATACCCTAGTTAAAATACCAATTGAGGTAAAGACAAAACATTTCAGTATAAACACTAGGTTCTTTCCCAGATAACTTGATAATTTCTAGAAAACAATGTCTTCAAGGGTTTGCTAATTTTTAATGTCACTTTTCTCCCTTCTAATGGGCCTGACTGAATATGGGCCTGTAAACCTGAAAGGAGGGCACCTGAGACTTTCACCCCAGGTGGTACGTCACATTTGCCTTTACCTGAGTGCGTGTCGGGGGCCCAAGCTCCCTGCTGCTCTGGCGGCTGCTGCCAGAGGCACCTCCACGCCAAGGGCTTAGGAGCTCCGCAGGCCCTGGCTGGACCTTTGGAGAGAGCGTGGCTGGCGGGCGCCGCTGCTCCTCGGGGCCAGGACGGTGCCCTCTGGTGGCGTCTCGGGGCCTGGACAGTGCCCACTGGAGGGGTCCCGCCCTCCTGCCGGGTGTCCCCACACTCCTGGCCTGTCGCTGCCCACGGCCCGTGTCCTCACAGCCGGGTCTCAGGTTGTCACCCCGGTGCATGGCGACTTCCAGGGGGCAGGGCGCAAAAGCTGCAGCACGGCAGGAGCTGTGTCCACAGACACGGCGCATTCTCCCCACGGTCAAGGCTGTGATGCCGGTGGGGGTGGACAGAGGCCAATTCTCAGTGGAGGCAGGTGGCGAGGTGACAGGGAGGAGGAGCAGGGCATGGCGGGTGCCGCGGAGCCCGTTTTGGGAAAAGCTACCCGCCCTCCCGGCCTGGGGCCCGTGCTGTTGTGCTGTCGCCTGCTCTGCTGACCTTCGCCCCATGCCTCCCAACCTGGGGTGCCTCCCTCCTCCCACCTGCAAGAGCGGAGGCCTCCTGCTTCTCTCGGTGGGGGTCTCTTTTCCAGGGCAGCCTCTAGCTCAGGACCCCCAAGCGGCCTCAGACCCAGCCTTGAAGCATCTGCGGGCCAGGCGTGCGCTGGGCCTTCGGCGCCACTGTCCTTCCTGACAACGACGCTGGGGTGCAGACGATGAGCCCGTGGCCACCAGCTGCCCTGGTCGGAGCCTTCTGCTCATCTGCCACCGCCGTCTGCTCACCTGCCACCTTCCGCGGCCCAAGGGCCAGCAGGCCAGGTGGGGATGGCTCGGGGACAGCGTGGGACCTGGCAGCAGGTGGAAGCGGCCTTTCTGAGGTCCCTCGTCCTCGTCCTGCCTCAGTCCTCATGGCCGCTCATCCTGGCCCTCCCTCGAGGCAGTGGCACGCACGGCACTGCCTCCTTGGCCCACCTGGTACCCGGCCCCGCCCGCTTGGGCCCGGGACTCACTCGCTGTTTCCTCACAGCCCAGCACAATCAGTGCTAATCTACGGGGTCACCAGGTGTGTCACGGGTACTACTGCGCATTCAGCCCTGTTCAGTTATCAGTTACATCAACTGATAGCATTTAATTATAAGCTCTCAATTAAATCTAGTGTTTCACCCGGGTCCTGAATGAAGTGCAGAGGCTGCTGCTCAGAACAGGCTCTGCAAGCGGGCTTGGTTTCCAGCTTTTGTTTTGTTGTGTTAAAGAGCAACAAGTGCTGGTGGGTGCTTTGTCCGCTCAAGGAGATCTAAGCTTGGGGTCCCCTCTCACTGAACAAAAAGAAGCCGCATTTCCATGGGGTGTGAATTTAACAGACAAGTCACATAACAAAAGACCAAATTGCTAATCTTAAACCAGGCCAGAGCGGAGGGGAAAGGAAGGGTGGCCCACAAACATGGGCTGATGTTTCTGTTTCCCCTCCAAGGGGAGACGGTTTCTTGATGAAGATATCTTGGACGAACATAAAAGATAAAAATCTCGCAGAATCCTGGGACTTTCCAAAACCCAGTTTAAAGAAGACTGGTTGGTGGAATTTTGCTGATGAGGCTGCCTGCCCCGTGGCCTGGCTTCTCCCCTGGCTCTTGGCGTGGAGTTCTCTATACACGTGGACACCCTCCCTTTCACCCGACTTCCGCCTCCATCCATGCAGGAGCACAGCTCATGAGTGGAAACCTGACTGCCAGGCTGACTCGCCATCCACAGAGCACTGGGCTGGTGACTGCAGCTAGACTCAAGAGGGCTTATCTTGAGCTCAGTCTACAAGGGAGAAAGTGAAACGGTTCCTCTGCTCTCGGATATGAGGCCATCCTTTCAGCCAGCACTCTCTCCCCCACCCCACGCTGCTTTCTCTTTTGGGAACGCAGTGTATCCTTGAAATGAAGATTTATCTCATGGTAAAGGCAAAAAGAGAAAGCACATTTGTGTAAAGCCTTTTTAAATGGAAAAACTCTCTTACTAGATACAGATGACACAACTCAGATTACATGTTTCCCGTTTCTCTCTATTAACCTGATAATTTACTAAATTCTTCATAGAGGACAGGGCCCCCAAAGGGAAAACAATATTTATAAGGGGTCAATTTGACAACATCAGCTCTCATGTGTGATTCATTCTGCAACCCATACCAAGCGAATACCATCACGCTTAACTCAAGTGCTAGCCCGCCCTTATCTCTCTGCCGTGGACTTTCATCCACAAAGGGAAACATTTCTCAAAGGAAGTAAGGCCCCGTGAGCAGTATACAGCTCCGCTCCCATCAGTGTTCTTTTCTATTTCATGACCTGTTTTGACTTTATTTACTAAAATGACAACAGGCTTCTGGTTTGATTTGGGACGAAAGACCAGCGCTCCCCACTCCTGGCTCCCTCATGGGCATTCAGTTAAGCTCCCTTTCTTCCAGTCTCACTTCCCGGCTTCCTACCTGCCTTGTCAGTAGGTCAGAAGGTGGCAGCTTTGACTCCTCCTATCATCTTCTGATGAAGGTGATCCTGCTTTCACCAAAGTGGAATCTAAAGTGAATAAAGTGGAACTTAGCATCTCAAGAGAAGGGTGAGCAAGCTGAATGCTCCCACTACTGCGAGGCAATGAAATGCTGGCCTCACAGTGACTGCGCCCGGCAATGGCCCCACTTTCCTCCCAGGGTGGAAATGGGGCCACACAGCTCTGGGGGAGCCCCTTCCAATTAGAACCTCTGCAGGGTCTCCTCAGCTGTGCAAAAGAGCCACATATGGAATGAGTCATGGGCTCATATAAAAATTTGAACTGTTCCGTGTTGGCGTTGACATGGGATGAGCTCAGAGATGATGACTGCGTTAAACACGTTGGTTCTTTTAACGCCACAATTTCTTTAGGAAAATAAGCCATTGCTAAATCAATTTCTGCCTCTTCCTCACAACTTTGCCCATCACTGGGCTGAGCAAACACACATGGAACATTCCCTGAGCATTCGTAGACCCTTCTGGACACGAGAGTAGGGCAGTTGCCCTTTCTGCCCCTCTTCTCCTGCAGGTCCAGCGTGCTCCATTCAGAGGACAAATCCTGTGATGCCACTCTTCTGAGCCTGGTCTCATGCTCTCTCTTCTGCCCCTGGAGCCTTCCCTCACTTGCTCTGATAATAGACTGTAATGAACATGGCAATAACTCAAGTTCATTGAGAGCCTATTGTGTGCCTGGCACTTTATATTTTTATTTCTTTGCTTCTTTTCAACAACATCTTAACACCATGGGAAGAATTTTTCCCATTTATAGACAAGAAAATGAAGGTTAATAGACATCAAGTATCTTGTAGAAGGTGACAGTTTAGAAGCGACTTGCACACATAAAATGATTCCAAAGTCTGTCCGTTTCCTACTCGCTGGCTTTCATTTGTCTTGCTTCATGCTTTCATTCAATGGTATTTATAAGATATCACTGTGCCAGTGGAATGGGCAGTGAATTCACACAGAACAAAATAACGTGCGATGAAACATTGGGTGGTGAGGAGTGTACGAAGAGAAAGAAAGCTGGATAGGGAGGTGGGGGGCAATGAAGTGGGATGCAGTTGCTTTGGGGAGGATGATGAGGGAGCACCTCTCTGAAGATGTCATATTTGAACAAAGCCCGAGTTAAGTGAATGAGTGATCCTTGGAGCTATCTGGGAAAGGTGTGTTCCAGGTATGCTGGAAAAGTAAGGAGACAGTGCAAATGGGAAAATGAGACCAGGGAGTGAAGCCAGGGCCACAGTGAGAACAGATGGGGGCCTCAAGGTCTTGGAAGAGGGTTAGAGTTGGTTGAAAGTGTGATGGGAGGACACTGGAGAATTTTGGTTGATAAACTTCAAATGCAGGTAGAGTGGAAGCAGGAGACAAGATAGGAGGCTACTCATTAGTCCAGGCTAGAAATGTGGACAAGGGGAGGGCAGGGGTAAGGGGGTGAGGAAAGACCACACTCTGGGTATCTTTTGAAGTGACATGAGTTAGGTGTAGGATGTGAGAGCAAAGGCAAAGATGCCTTATAAAAGGTACTGCTTTCTATGGGGAGAAAGGTTGGAAATGGGGTAATGTGAGAAGGATGAGAGCCAGGAGTTCTGCTTTAGCCAGGTTATGCTTACGGTTGATAAGCTATGGGACACCAGTGAGTGACTAGATACATGATCAGAATTCATGGTAGACCTCAAGGCAGGTGATACAAATTTGGAATCCTTGAACATACAGATGACATTTAAAGCTACAGGGATAGGAGAAACTGCCAGGAAAGAGAACAGAGGAAAGAGGAGGTTCCAGCACTGAGCCCAGGGGCAGGTTAATATTTACTGCACAGAAAAGGGATCAAGCAAAGAAGACTGATAAGGAGAAGGCAGTGGTAGAGGGGACCAAGGGACCAAGGGATTGCTGTGTCATAGGACACACATGAACTGAGCATTTCAACAATAAAGGGTGTGTCAAAGTGGCTGAGATATTGACTGAGGACGGAGGAGTGACATTTGGATTTTCCAAGGTGAAGGTGGCTGGTGAGTTTCATTCTTGAAATTTTGCTGCAATGATGGGAATACAGGTCTGGATGGTAAAATTCAACAGAGAATGGGAAGTAAGGAAGTGGAGACACTGAGAGTGGACAACTCTTTTCAAAACAATATCTGGGCAAGTCCAACAAACTGGAGAGGCTCAGGGCCCAGCTGGCACATGCACAGTCCAGAGATTCAAGTCTCTTGGACATACACCAACCTCAGGATCAATGACAGGTTCAGTAAAAGTGACAGAAGAGACCTGTGTCGAGAAGTCACTTCTGAGCCAACTCCATCATACTCAGAAGCACAAATTCCAAAGTAGGACCCAGTGGCAAGGCATCAAACTCCAGAGCCATCTGCCATGACTGTAGGACCTGGGTGTCTCCCTAGCCCTCAGGAGCACCATTATCATGGGGTTGTATCTACTTTGGCTGTCTCTGAGTTCCTGCTGAGATGTAAGCACAACCCTCTGATGACCTCCTGACTCATTTTGAAGCATCTTAGTGATATAAACTCATTTGTCTTTACCATTTCCCCCTTTGAGTCAAGATCTTATTTCTAGTTACATCATCGGCCAGTGCTTGGTTGTAATTCCTTGGTGCCACAGAAGCTTATCCCTGGGAGTCATGTCCCATGCTGTGGGAAATGTAATGCATTTACATGCTGAGTTTGGCTTAAAGAGTGGCCACATTTGAGCAACATGCAGGCTCTCAGGAAGTAACTCTTAAGCACCCTGCAGCTTTAGGCCAAGTTGAAATTTTAAGCACTCAGGCTCATAAGCATAGTCATCAGTATCAAGGACCCATCATTGGACCATTCTTCTTCACTGGTCTTTGCCCTTGCACTTGGGAGACTGTTGCTGTTCCATTGGGGAATGTGACAGACCAGGTTCACTAATAAGGAGGTGAGGATGATCAACCACCACACCAAGGAGCCGAGAGAGTCTACAACTGCAAGCAGGAGAATCCCATCAATCAGCCATGTAGGATATAAGTCCCCTCTCAATTTAGAGGTGGACTGGGCATTGCCACCCCAGGATCCCCAGGATAGAGGAATAAAATATGGATTAGAGTGGACTTATTGATATTCTGCTATAGAATTATTGTGACTCTGGCAATGGAAGAAATTATGTCATTGATGTGGAGACAGTGGCCACGGGAGTAGCTGAAGGCAGGGAGAGGGAAAAAGAGGTGTGATATGGGGGCATTTTTGGGGCTTGGAGTTGTCCTGAATGATATTACAGAGACAGATGCAGGACATTATATATCCTGCTATAACCCACTGAATATACGGGTAGAGAGTATACACTACAACATAAACTATAATCCATGCTGTGTAGCAGTGCTCCAAAATGTATTCATCAAATGCAATGAATGTATCACACTAATGAAAGAAGTTGTTGATATGGGAGAAGTGGAGGGGGTGGGGAGTGGGGATATATGGAAACTTCTTTTATTTTTTAATGTAACATTTTGTGTAATCTATGTATCTTTTAAAAAAAGATAATAAAACAAAACAATATCTGGTATGGTAAGTATGACATTGTGGGACCAAGAAAGTTTTGTTTGTAGTTTTTCTTAACATGGGTCTTATTGGAGCATTTGTACGGTTTTGTAAATGCTCCTGCAGAGTGAGATGCAACCAGCCTGTGTCATGGTATCTGTGTAACCTACTACCCAGGTGACGTGGGAGAGGAGGGACAGAGTGAGCCCAGTGGTGCTGAGATTGAGCAACCCTTTGCCCTTCCCGTACCATGTGGAAGGGGCTCAACCTAACGGAAAATCTCACTTTTGTTTGCAATGAATAAAGCCAGTTTAATTAATTTGACATGAAGTGAGTGTCAACTTCCCTCATCACTGATGGCAACTTAAGTGCTATGACCGGATGGAAGTCCCAATATTCTTCCATTTTAACATGATGGTACGCTTGCTCATTTCCTTGTATGTTGAACCAGTATTGACTGAACACTCATTGTCACAGGTACGGGTGATGCAATAGTATGTCTCCAGCAGGTGAATATACCTATGTGCAAAGGGAAAGAGAAAACTGTAAGTAATGGAATGCATTGAGGGGCATGGGGTAAGAGGAGAAGTATGTTTTTCTTAAATAAACTTTCCTTTTTTAGAACAGTTTTAAACCTACAGAAAAATTGTGAAGATGATACAGAGCATTCCCATATACCACCCCGCACCCATTTTCCCCTAGTACTAATTTCTTACATTGTCATGATATGTTTGTTATAATTAGCAAACCAATCTTGATACACCAATGCTGAACTTCCTTAGCTTTTATCTATTTTCTGCCCCAGGATCCAATCTAGGATTCCTCAGTGTAATCTTCATGTCTCCTTAGGCTCCTCTGGGCTGGGACAGTTTCTCATTTTAGTGCCTCTTTTTAAGCTGGGATGTCACCTTCTCTTGACATTCTGCTTTTCAGCTAGACGTTTAGAGTTCCAAAACTGCATCCCCAAATATTTAGTAGGACGTGCCAACTCAGATAAATATCTGAGTTTAGCATACATGTTAGAAGTTTACTAAACAAATTTTCAAGATGTACTCTCTGGGTACATTCTAGGAAAGCCAACAAGTTTGGTTCTTTGAAGTCCTCATTCCTATAAAAGTTGCTGCCTCCCAAACTGGTGGTGGCAAAGTCAGACTTTGGCCTGAGGAAACTCAGTGGAATGGAGATATTGATGTTCTATAGCACTTACTCATTTTTGAGTAAAAAATAAACCTGATCTATGGCAGCGGACTTGGCCCAGTGGTTAGGGCCTCCATCTACCACATGGGAGGTCCGCGGTTCAAACCCTGGGCCTCCTTGACCCGTGTAGAGCTGGCCCATGCACAGTGCTGATGCGCACAAGAAGTGCCCTGCCATGCAAGGGTGTCCCCCGTGTAGGGGAGCCCCATGCGCAAGGAGTGCACCCCGTAAGGAGAGCCGCCCAGCGCAAAACAAAGTGCAGCCTGCCCAGGAATGGCACCACCCACATGGACATGGAGAGCTGACACAACAAGATGATGCAATGAAAAGAAACAAAT
Organism: Dasypus novemcinctus; assembly: GCF_030445035.2. Lineage (NCBI taxonomy): Eukaryota > Metazoa > Chordata > Mammalia > Cingulata > Dasypodidae > Dasypus > Dasypus novemcinctus. The sequence continues at coordinate 95,262,206 of NC_080688.1, read as the reverse complement.
TCCTGTGCCGCTGATGACAACAGAAGTGGACAAAGAAGATTCAGCAAATAGACACAGAGAACAGACAACCGGGGGGGTGGGGGGGAAGGGGAGAGAAATAAATAAATAAATCTTTAAAAAAAAATAAAAGCCTGATCTAGTTTTGCCTATGAGAAAAAAAAGAATATGCCCCTCATGGATTTAAACATTTCTGTAGCTTAAAATCCATAGAAAGATATCTAATAGTTACCATCTTTTCTTTCTCACATCCTGACATGCTTGTTTCAAACTTGGCTAGCTGGTCAACCACCTCTCCACCTTGCAGCAAGCCTTATGTTTTGGTGGCCTAGGGCTGCCATAATGAAGTACCACAAACTCAGTGGCTTCAGACAGCAGACATTTATTCTCTCACAGCTCTGGAGACTAGAAGTCCAAAATCAAGGTGTCAGCAGGGCCATGCTCCCTCCAAAGGCTCTAGGGGAGGATTATTCCTTATCTCTTCTTTAATAGCTTCTGACTTTTTTGGGCTCTTTGGTTTGTAGCTGTATCACTCCAATCACAACTTCTTCCATTTTTCCATGGCCTTCTCCCTCATCACTATCTGCGTCCAAATTTCCTTCTTCTTATTAGGACACCTGCCATGTTGGATTAGGGTTCACCTTACTCCAGAATGACTCATGTTAATTAAACAATCTTCAATGATGCTTTTCCAAATTAGGTCACATTCATGAGACTTGGGCATGTCTTTCTGGGGTACACAATTGAACCCACATACCCTAAAACTCAGAAAAGAGACTTCATGAGTGAATTCCTCCCCTGCTGTGTCGACCTCAAAAATACCTTCATCTTTCCTGAAACACAGATCCTCTCTTTTAGGAGTGGGTCTCTCTACCTCTTTCCAGGCCAGTCTCTTATACCTGTTCTTAATTTTTTTTCTTGAAATAGGTAACACATGGCCATGGTACAAACTTTTAAAGATATGAAAAGGTATAGAATAAAGATGCCTCCTTCTTTTCTTTCTTCTTCCCACAAATACACACACTATTAGAATGCTTGGTGTGTTCTTTGTAGAGATACATTATTCTCAACAAGCTTTAAATGTTATGTTGATAAATTACTCCATTTTGTGGCTACTTCCTTTATTTATTAGCCACAACTCATTATTTATGTTGTTTCCCAGTCTTGTGCTATAACTAGCAGTTCCCCTTTGATATCTTTGTGCCTATCCCATTTATTTTAACACAAGTATGTATCTGTAGGATAGATTTCTAGAGGTGGAATTGTTGGGTCAAAGAAAATTATGATGGTTAGTCTTACGTGTCCACTTGGCTAGCACACAGCGTTCAGTTATTGACACAAACACTGATGCAGGTGTTGCTGTGAAGGTATTTTACAGATGTGGTTAACATCTACAATCAGTTAACTTTAAGTAAAGGAGATTATGCTCAATAACATGTGTCAGCCTGGTCCAGTCAGTTGTAGGCATTAAGTATGAATGACTGAGTTTTCCTGGAGAAGAAAAAACATTTTGTCACAAGAATACAGCATAAAATCCTTAAATTTCCAGCCTGCCCTATAAATTTCACGCTAAGGAGTATACTATCAACTTTCACCTGAGTTTTCAGCCTGGCAGCAGGCAGATTTCAGACCTGCCAGCTCCCACAATCTCTGAGCCAATTCTTTCAAATAAATCTGTTGGTTCTTTTCCCCTGGAGAACCCTGTGGTCCTTTGAGGCTTTTATGGATCCCAGAAAATATCATGTCCTTAGAGCTAATCCATTCCTGTGGATGTACACCTATTGTAGGTGGGACCTTGTGATTAGACAGACCATTTGGTAAGGCATGACCTAGGGTGGATCTTAATCCTCTTACTAGAGTCCTTTACAGATGAGATGCATATGGAGAGAAACACAGGATCTCAGAGAGGCATACACAGAAGCTGATCGAGAAGGTCATAGATGGAGCAGCCAGAGCTGAAAGCAACAGAGCCTGGAGAAGGCAGAGACTGGCAGATGCTGCCACATGCTGTCCCATGAGGCAGAGAAGTCCAGGATTGCCTGAAGCTGGCGGTCTTTGGGAAAGAGTATTACCTGATGCCTTGAGTTGGATGTTTTCCCCAGCCTCAGAACTCTAAGCTTGTAAGTTAATAAATCCCCATTGTAAAAGCCAACCCATTTCTGATATATTGCTTTTGGCTGCTTTTAGCAAACTGTTACCAAAAAACATGTACATTTTAAATATTGAAGCACATTTCAAAGTTTGATAGCTCTTACTAAATTTCCTATATCGGTTGTACTGATTTTATGTATTTGAGTAATTTATGACAGCACCTTTTTTCCAACTCTGTTAACTTTGTGTTGTTTGAGATCTTTGCCAATCTGATAGGCAAAAATTTATACCCAATTATAGTGTTAACTTAGCATTTGTTATATAATGAGTGAGGATGAGCATTTTCCATATGTTTAGAAGCCATATTTATATATTTTGAATTTCCCATTTTCTCACATGTTTTGCCTGTTTGCCTATCAGGATATTGATCTTTCTCTTATTGATTTGTAGAAGCTCTTTAAATTAAGAGAAGCAGGGTGTTCTCTGTGATATACATTGTAAATGTTCTGCTTTTTTGTTCTTTGTCCTTTGCTTGTTTTATGAAGTATTGCATGCAGCAAATTTCTCTTTTTATGTAGTTGAATTTATCAGTCTATTCTTTTATGTCTTCCTAATTGAAAGGAGATCTTCCTTACTTAGTGATTAGAAACATTTCTCTAACATTTTTTTTCTAGCACTCTGTTTTGTTGTTGCTGTTTTGTTTTTAAATCTTTGTTCTATGTGGAATTTATTTTGGTATGAGTAGTAAGGTAGGTATCAAACTGTTTGTTTTTCACATCGCCACCCAATGTCCCTGTAGTATTTATTGAATATCCTTTTTTCTCAATGATGTGAAATGGCACCATTAAATACTGAATCCCTGTCATATCTGCATCTATTTCTGGACTCCCTCTTCTGCTCCATTGGTTTCTCTCTCCACTCAGCACAATTGCTAGGACACAGATATTGTGGTATGATTTAGCATCTGGTGTGAGGAGGTCCTTCTTTTTACTCTTTTTACACCTAATAATTTTCTTTTTGCTTGTAGACATTTCATTTGGATTGCACTACATTTTTTTACTTAATCCAGAATTGACATCCTCATGGCAGATCTTCCTTGCTAAAAGCAGAGTGTGACTTTTGATGCTGTAAAATGTTCTTTTAGATCCCTCAGGCAAATTCTAAACTTTCTTTATATGTATCCTGTATATATCATAAAAGATTTCTCTTTCTCATCATGTTCTATATCTGGTGGTTGATTATACATGGGAAGGTAATGATGCATGTGTGTCTTTTTACCTAGCCATCTTAGAGGATTATTTTATTATTCATAATAATTTCAGGTGAATTTCTTTTGTATTTCCCAGGAATGCAATCTTATCATTTGCATGCAGTGAATGATACTCCTGTGGCCCTGGTTCCATCCCAGCAGCCCTCCCCACACTCTGCAGCTACCCCTTCCCTATCTTACTGGCATGCTTCAATCGCTGCCAAGCTTTTGGAAACTTCTCTTAATGTCTTGCTGTCCCAGCCTGAGGTTTCTACTTTCCTGCAGCCTGGCACTTGTAGTCACCTTCTTGGACATAGAGAGACTGATAAGAGCCAGGGGCACCCAGACAGTAGGGGTAGAAATGTGAAAGGAGTTGGAACCAAGCTCTTAGTGAGAATCACCCAGAGCTCATCCATTTACCAGCAGACCACTGAGTGTGTCTGTTCTCTAGGGTCCATGAACCCTCTCCCTTTTCTACATTCTTGATCTAGCTGCTCACTTCAGCTCACCAGGCCTCAGCTTTCACTCTGTGCCATGATTTCACATCCACATTTCTAATATAAACCCCATTCTCTCCTAAGACCTAGATCTAGACACCAAGCTGCCCACCACCATCTCCTCTAGAAGCTCTCATCCTGAACCCTGGATCTAGATACCCGTCTCCTACCACCGCCTCCTCTAGAAGGCCCCTCCTGAGCCCTGAGTCTAGACACCCAGCTGCCCACCACCATCTCCTCCAGAAACCCCCTCCTGATTCCTGGATCTACATACCCAGCTGCCCACTACCATCTCCTCTAGAAGGTCTGATCCTGAGACCTGGATCTAGATACTCAGCTGCCCACCACCATCTCCTCTAGAAGTCCCCACTTGATTCCTGGATCTAGATATCCATCTCCCACCACCATCTCCTCTAGAAGGCCCCTCCTGAGCCCTGAGTCTAGACACCCAGCTGCCCACCATCATCTCCTCCAGAAACCCCCTCCTGATTCCTGGATCTAGGCACCCAGCTCCCACCACCATCCTTTCCAGAGGCCCAACTCTCCTTCTTAGTTTTCCTACTCTCTTTCAACCTGCATGCCCTATCTAAAGAGTTTATTACCTTTAACTCTGCCCTTTCCAGCAATCACTACTTTGATCCACGATCAAGGCCTATAAATTACAATACCAGCTTCTGTTTGCTGAGCCCCTATTTCAGGCCAAATGTTGCATGAACATTTTTTGTCTGGTTAGCATTTTGTAGAAGAAACAGTGATTTGGAATGGTTACACAGCTTACCCCAGATCATGTATTAATAGTTAGCAATGTCAGATCTAGGCTTCAAATCTATGTGGCCTCAAGGTCTGTGCCCTCCACACTGACGCCCTTCACCTCTGGAATGCCTCTCACTTCTGGCCCTACCTCACTTCTCGCTACTAAGTCCTTGATATCAGCTCTCACCTTCATACTTGAGTGAATGAATAGAACAATTTGGATTTCCTTTTAGCCCCTCCTTTCCAACCTCTATGACTTCCTTTATATACCTTGGAGCTTTAGTTTTCTAAGGCAACAGAGGACTTCCCATTATCTATGTGGCAATATATCCACATAATGACTTTCGGAACTTTCTATTACCTGACCACAATTTCCCTTTGAAGCTCTATTTTCCACTCACTTTTCCCTGGCAAGCCTTTTCTCAGACCCTTTTCTCATCAAGCTTCAGATATAGGGGCCCCATCATTCCAAAATATATTTTTCCATCTTCCTGCCTTTGCTTAAGTTTGCTCGCTCTGTCTTTATTTTGTTCTATGTCCATCTGACTGGACATAACCATTCCAAAACCCAGCTGGACTGCCATTTGAAATGATGCTTACTATGTCCTATATAGCCAGCCTTTTCCATTTTCCACAGCATAATGACCACATTGTAGCACGGTATTTGCCTACATACCTGGGCCCTGACTAGAATTGGAGTTTCATGTTTTCAAGCAAGGACTATGTTTTATAGCACCTGTTTCAATAGGTACTCACGAAAATATTATACACTATTTTGCTGTTATGGCTTTATTAACAGATGTGAACAAAGTGGAGGGCTGTGTTCTCTGTTTTGTTGATCCACACTGAATCGAAGTCTTGTGTTATTTCCAGATTCTTCCCTGACTCTTCAAGAACAAGGGCTCCTCTGTCTTGTGGGTGGGATTTTATGTTAGAGCAATTCATATTATAATCTCAGTTCATTCTTAAGAACATGGAGTGACAGCTCACTGTGGCTAATGACAGTTTCCAGCAACACAGTGTGGTCTCAGTGCAAACCACCCCAAGAACACGGTGATTCATCCACTCAGTTCTGCAAACGCATGCTGAGTGATGAGTCTGCACCAACGTCACCCACGCACTAAGGTTATAAGGACGTTGGTAACTAAAGCTTGACCTTGCAGGAGTGAGGCAGTGCTCTGAGAGCTTGAGATGTTTTAAACATTCAATTTTCAAAACCACTCTTTGGGATAGGTGTTCTTACACCTGTTTTATGGCTATGGACACTGAGGCATCAGGGATTTAGCGATTTGCCCACTACCATGTGGCGAGTGCATGCTGACTTCTGGGTGCGGGACCTCTGCTCTCAGCCATGCGGTGTGGGTTGTGTGTTTACCTGGTGGCTCCTGAGCCATGCGGGTCCTGCCTGCACACAGCACACGTGGACCTTGGAAGGCTAGACGTCCTCTTATATGCTATGACCCCCTTTCCATAGCTCCCCTGAGGTCAGAACCCACATCTGCCATCTTTACCACTGTCATTCAGTTGCCTAGTACAATCCCTGGGATGTTTAGGTACAGAAACTATTTGTTGAGTTGACTTGAATCAGAATAAAAAGCTGACTTAAAGAACTTATCATGTTTGTATACAAACATTAAATATCATCTAAAGGGATGGAGATTTTTTAAAAATTCTAAGAAACATTTCAATAACTCAGCTCATTGTAGAAGGGTGAGCTTGCCTTTTGTGGAGTAGATTCTCTTTTGTGGCAAGAGGTACACAATTCTTCTCTCTATAAAAGCTTATCCATCTCTATAGTGTGCTTGGGATTCCACAGTCTGGGACTTTACTGGAAAATCAATCAGCCAGTAATAGGAATGGATTTCACCCTTTGATGGAGGGGCTGATGAGCCACTGCACTGTAGGGCTATCTACCCATGAGTAACCTACAGGAGGAAATTCCAACTGCAGAGAAATGGCCTCAGACCAAAGAAAATACACTGATAAATTTTATCTTCAAGTGTGAGAACTTGACATTCAAGAAAACCAGTGACCTCATAGCACATTTCCTTCAGTGGCTTTATGTAAATACTGGACAATCATGAAATTGCTCTGTTATCCTGGGCTGCAGGAGTGAGAGCAGTGGAATGATTATGCTTTTAAGGTCCAAAGTCAAGTTTCTTAAGCATGAACTTAAAGTGAAGGGTAGGTTTTCCTAGGACAAGTGCACTGTTATTTCCAAAGGCAAACACTATTGGCATTGTTAAGGGAATGGACCTCAAGACAATACTATTTTTCCAATGTTCTTTTTTACGTGTCAAAACAGCCCCATGATGGCAACCTGGAACTGGTCGTGTCAGCATTATTCTACCTCATGTTGGATTCCAAGGGAACTGGGGTAGGTTGTCTCTAAAAAGATGTACTTTCCCCAAATAGGATAAAATTAGGGGAGAATGTCTAAGCTTAATTCTAAAGAACATGACCGTTTCCATCCACTAATGAATTTAATTTGTTTCATTACTTAAATGATGCAGGCACAGGTATATTTTGTACAAGGTTACAGCACATCTTCTATAAAGTCTGAGAATAGTAGACCTCTATTTTGAAAATTTTGGAAGAAATCTCCAACATTGGAAAACTTATTGGGAACAAGGAAGTGCTGCCTTAAATGTTCAATGTCTATCATCCTTTCAGCAGACTACACAGTGCTCACAGACAAGGGTAGAAACCACAGGTAGTAAAGGCAGCTAAATAAGCACTAGAGTTCCCCCAGAGAGTTTGGTGGAGGGAGACAAGTGAGATAGCTCTAATATAGTAGAGAATAATACAGTATAGTACAGTGTCATATAGAATAGTATAGTATAGAGCAGTGTAATGTAGTATAGTGCAGTACAGTAGGATATAGTGTAGGATAGTGTGGTATAGTATTGTACAGTGTAGTACAATGTAGCATAGCATAATATACCACAGTATAGTACAGTATACTGTAGTATTGTATAATATGGTATAGTATAGTATATAAAGTACAGTATAGTTTGTTGAAGTGTAGTATAGCATAGTATACTATAGTATAGTGTAGTGTAGTGGGTGATTGATTTTCCAGTAAAGTCCCAATAGAATAGGGTATAGAATATACTACCCTACAAAATAGAGTAGTATAATAGAGTATAGTGTGGTATAATATAGTATAGTACAGTATAGTACAGTGTAATATAGTATAATATAGTAAAGTACAATATAGTACATTATAATATAGTATAGTACAATATAGTGTAGAATAGCATAGAGTAGTATAGTATAGTGTAGTGCAATGGAGTGTAATATAGTATAGCACAGTATAGTATAGCATGGTGTAGTGTAGTATATATAGTACAGTATAATATGTTGAAGTACAGTATAGTAAAGAATAGGGTAGTATAATATTGTATAGTACAGTATAGTATAATGTGGTATTTTATGCTACGGTGTAGTATAAGATAGTAATGTAGAGTAGAATATAGTACATTGTAGTAGAGTGTATTATAGTAGAGTACTCAGGGTAGTGTAGTAGAGTACAGTATAGTGTAGTGCAGTACAGTATACTATAGTATGGTACAGTGTAGTATAGTACAGTGTGTAGTAGAATAGCATAGTATAGTGCAGTATAGTACAATGTAGTAATATTATAGTGCAGTGTAGTATAAGGTTGTATATTATAGTAAAGTGTCTTAGAGTATAGTGGAGTTTAGTGTAGTATTGTATAGTTATAGTACAGTATAGTAGAGTACAGTGTAGTATAGTACAGCACAGTACAGTATAGTATAGCATAGTATATTATAGGATACTATAGCACAGTATAATATAGCATAGTACAGTATAGTATACTACAGCATAGTATAGTTTAGTATAGTACAGAATAGTACAGCGCAGTATAGCATAGTACAGCAGAGTATAGTACAGTATGGTATAGTATAGTACAGTGTAATACAGTACAGTATAGCATATTACAGTGTGGTATAGTATAGTACCATATAGCGTAGTATAGTACAGTACAGTGTAGTATAGTATAGTGCAGCGTAGTACAATGCAGTTTAATATAGTGCATGTAGTATAGTACAGCACAGTATAATATAGTACAGTATAGAATAAAGTATTATAGTATAGCATAGTGCAGTGTAGGGTAGTATAGTGTAGTACTGTATAGTACAGTACAGTATAGTGCAGTGCAGTATAGCATAGCACAGTATAGTAAGAGCAGTGTAGTACAGTATAGAATAGTATAGTACAAAGCAGTATAGTACAGTATAGCATAGTATAGTACAATGCAGTATAATATAGTACAGTGTAGTATAGTACAATACAGTATGGTATAATGTATTATAGTATAGTACAGTGCAGTGTAGGATAGTATAGTGTAGCATCGTATAGTACAGTGTAGTATAGTAGTGTACAATGTAGTATAGAATAGCACAGTGTATTACAGTACAATACAGTATAGTGCAGTGCAGTATAGTATAGTGCAGTATAGTATAGTGTATTATAGTATAGTACACTGTAGTATAAACAGTATAATGTAGCATTGTATAGTAGAGGGCAGCGCAGTACAGTACATATAATACAGTATATTACAGTATAGCACAGTGCAGCATAGGCTAGTATAGCACAATGGAGTATAGTATAGTACAGTATATTATATTCAGTACAGTATAGTACAGTGCAGTGTAATATAGTGCAGTGTAGTATAGTATAGCAATATGTATTATAGTATAGCACACTGTAGTATAATATGTATGTATAGTATTATATAGTATAGTACAGTATAGAATAATATAGAATAGTGCAGTGCAATGTAGTATAGTATAGTGCTGTATAGTATAGTGTGTCATAGTGTAGTAAGGTGTTGTATAAACAATATAATGTAGTATTGTATAGTACAGTGCAGTATAGTGTAGTATAGTATAGCATAGTGTGTTATAGTATAGTACAGTGTAGTACAAACAGTATAATGTAGTGTTGTATAGTACAGTGCAGTATAGTGAGCATAATACAGTATAGTACAGCACAGTGTAGTATAGTATAGTACAGTGCAATGTAGTATAATATAGTGCAGTATAGTAGAGTGTATTATAGTATAAACAGTATGGCATAGCATTGTATAATTCAGTACAGTATAATATAATACAGTACAGTGTAGTATAGTGCAGTACAGTATACTATAGTGTATTACAGTATAATACAGTGTAGTGTAAATAGGATAGTGTAGTATCGTATAGTAGAGCTCAGTATAGTATAATCCAGTATAGTAGAGTGCAGTATAGTATAGCGTAGTGTAGTATAGTATAGTTTAGTGTATTATAGCATAGTACAGTGTAGTGTAAACAGTATAGTGTAGTTTTATATAGTATGGTATGGTATGGTATAGTACAGACTAGAACAGTGAAGTATAGTATAGTGTAGTATAGTATAGTACAGTGCAGTATAGTATATTTTATTATAGTACAGTGTAGTGCAAACAGTATAGTGTAGTATTATGTAGTACAGTGCAGTATATTATGTAGTACAGCGCACTATACTATGCTATACTGTATTTTACTCTACTGCTTTGTACTATACTACTCTATACTCTATAGTACAGAATAGCACAGTGCATTGTAATATAGTGTAGTATAGTGTATTATAGCATAGTACAGTATAGTGCAAATGTACAGTATATTATTATATAGTAAAGTGCAGTATAGTATAGTACAGACTAGCACAGTGCAGTGTAGTATTGTGTAGTGTAGTATAGTATAATGTAGTATAGTGTATTATAGCATAGTACAGTGTAGTATAAACAGCATAGTATAGTATAATACAGTATAGAACAGTGCCATGTAGTATAGTATAGTATAATACAGCATAGTACAGTGCAGTGCAGTATTATGTAGTGTAGTGTAGTATAGTGTTTTATCGCATAGTACGTGCAGTGTAATATAATGTGTGTAGTATAGTACAGTGCAGTATAGTGTAGTATAGCATAGTACAGCATAGTGTAAATGGATAGTATAGTATTGTATAGTAGTGTGCAGGATAGTATAGTACAGAATAGTATAGCACAGTGTAGTAGAGTGTACTATAGTATAGTACACTATAATGTAGTATAGTATAGTACAGTATAGTCTAAACAGTATAGTGTAGCACTGTACAGTACAGTGCTGTATAATATAGTATAATATAGCATAGTACAGTGCAGTGTAGTATTGTGTAGTGTAGTATAGTATAATTCAGTGTAATGTAGCATAGTGTATTTCAGCATAGTACAGTGTAGTATAAATAGTATACTATAATATAGTGTAGTACAGTGCAGTGTGTACAGTGTAGTATAGGACAGTATAGTGTAGTGTAGTATAATGCAGTATAGTACAATGCAGTATAGTATAGTATAGTATATATACCACCATGCAGTAAAGTGTAGTATAGCATAGTACAGTGTAGTGCAAGCAGTATAGTATAGTACGTACTACAGTGCAGTATAGTATAGTATAATACAGCATAGTAAAGTGCAGTATAATATTGTGTAGTGTAGTATAGAACAATGCAGTGTAGTGTAGTAGAGTGTATTATAGCATAGTACAGTATAGTATAAAAAGTATAGTATAGTATCATATACTATAGTACAGTGCCATTTAGTACAGTGCAGTATGGTATAGTGTAGTGTAGTATAGTGCACTGTACACAGTCTAGTGCAGTAGAGTGTATTATAGCATAGTGCAGTGAAGTGTAAACAGTATAGTAGGGTACTGTACAGTACAACACAGTATAATATAGCATAGTGCAGTGTACTACAGTGTCGTGTAGTGCAGGGTAGGACAGAATAGCATGGGGACGACACGCCTCTGCCTGGTGTGGTGTCTTTGTGATTTTGGTGCTCTCTCTGTATGTGCTGTGTGTATTCCAAGTGAGGCTGTATCATCCTTTCTACTTATTCATGCACAAAGCCCAGCCCTGTCCCAAACCCAAACTGTTGCTTTCTTTCCAATGTATTTATTTGCTCCACCCTGATAAAAGGTGGCTCCAAACTCATGGGTGGCTGCCTCAAATGGTCAAGTCATCAGCCGCTGAGCACCCAGAGCAGACCCAGGGCCACAGAGGGGCTCTCCTCAGTGAAGATCCCGAGAGCCCCGGCTCCTCGAGTTGGCGGGCTCGTGCTCCGAGGTGAGGTGGGCCCAGCCTGAGTTTGGCCTCAGAGGCCATAGTGGGCTGCGGCCTCTGCTTAATTGAGGGAGGGGAACTGGGGTTCCTGGAGGCGATGCAGGAGGGAGGAGATTCAAGGAGAGGTGGAAGGGCGCAAGGGGCAGGAGAGGACCCAGGGGGCGGCAGGAAGCAAGCGTGCCCCTTGGAGGAAAGCAGACTCTCAGCGCCTCCAGCGCTCTCGAGACACAGGCATGCTCAAGGCCCATCTTCATCCGCTTGTCTGGGAGCACGGGAGGCTTCCTCCCCTCCCTGCTTCCCCAAGTGCTCCATGGGGTCAGTACACACTCCTGCCTTTTGTGAGGAATGGGTCTTGCTGTTTATTTGTTGGAAGTTAGGAAAGAGATGCATTTTATGTGGGTTAGCCTGGTGTGCAGAGTTCAAAGAGAGTTCTCAAACAGAGCTGACCCGTGGGGTGCCCGCGCTTCCACGTCCCGAGGACGGCCTTGGGTGCCCCTGTGGTGCAAGGTGTGGGTTTGAGCTCAGCCCATGCGTGCTCAGGAGCAGGGACCACAGCTGTTCCCAGCTCGCCTGGTGTTGGTCGAGGGGGGAAGTGACCTTGGACTGACCTTGGGCTGGTCAATTGTCTGACCAAGTTTTAATTTTCCTCTTTGCAGTGTTAGACAGTTAAAGTGGTGTCAAAGCATCCTTCTACTTCCAAACCACTCTGCCCCTGCTCCGTGCTGCCTGCGCTCCGCTCTGTTCGGGAGGCTTTGTACTTTCAAGATGTGTGTCTGACCTGAGCAGTAGGGGGTACTGAGCAGACACGCAGGCAGACCCCGGGTGCCTCCCCAGGGTCACTTCCATTACCTTGAGGACTGCAGAGCCAGTGACACTGTCCCCACACTGCCATGGCTCTTTTGAAACTCGCTAAGTCAGACCTCGTTCTCTTAGTGCCCAGCTAGATGCTGTGACCACTGAGGCAGTGGGGAGTGTTTGCTAAGGAGGCCAGTCAGAGGGCTGCATGCGCTTTCCTTTTGAAAATAAGTTAAAAGGCATTTGAAGGTCACTCAGAATTTCTCTCTTGCCCCTGTAGTCCAAAATGTTTTGTCAGGGACCTGGCACAGGGTGGAGGGGCACAGTCTGTCTGTGCATGCCGTAAGCTTTCACCTGCCCGTGCCGCGGCACACAGGCAGGCGGGAAAAGCACAGGTGAGAACCAGCTCATCCCGCCCAGTGCCCTCCTGCGAGGAGAGGCCAGCGGTGATGCAGGGACAGACGCGGCTCGGCCAGGGGCCTCAGCTCCCTCTGCAGGTGTTCTTGGAAGTGTTTGTTACATGTTGGGCAGGTGCAGGGACACCTGGATGAAGATGTCCTGCTCCTTAACTTCAAGGAGGTTACAGAGTGTGGGAGAGGGGGCCGTCCTGCTCACGGGTGGGCGCTCTGATGGGGGAGGCGTCCTGCTCACGGGTGGGCGCTCTGATGGGGGGCCGTCCTGCTCACGGGTGGGCGCTCTGATGGGGGGCCGTCCTGCTCACGGGTGGGCGCTCTGATGGGGGAGGCGTCCTGCTCACGGGTGGGCGCTCTGATGGGGGGCCGTCCTGCTCACGGGTGGGCGCTCTGATGGGGGGCCGTCCTGCTCACGGGTGGGCGCTCTGATGGGGGAGGCGTCCTGCTCACGGGTGGGCGCTCTGATGGGGGAGGCGTCCTGCTCACGGGTGGGCGCTCTGATGGGGGAGGCGTCCTGCTCACGGGTGGGCGCTCTGATGGGGGAGGCGTCCTGCTCACGGGTGGGCGCTCTGATGGGGGAGGCGTCCTGCTCACGGGTGGGCGCTCTGATGGGGGAGGTGTCCTGCTCACGGGTGGGCGCTCTGATGGGGGAGGCGTCCTGCTCACGGGTGGGCGCTCTGATGGGGGAGGCGTCCTGCTCACGGGTGGGCGCTCTGATGGGGGAGGCGTCCTGCTCACGGGTGGGCGCTCTGATGGGGGAGGCGTCCTGCTCACGGGTGGGCGCTCTGATGGGGGAGGCGTCCTGCTCACGGGTGGGCGCTCTGATGGGGGAGGCGTCCTGCTCAAGGGTTGGCGCTCTGATGGGGGAGGCGTCCTGCTCACGGGTGGGTGCTCTGATGGGGGAGGCGTCCTGCTCACGGGTGGGCGCTCTGATGGGGGGAGGCATCCTGCTCACGGGTGGGCGTTCTGATGGGGGAGGCGTCCTGCTCACAGGTGGGTGCTCTGATGGGGGAGGCGTCCTGCTCACGGGTGGGTGCTCTGATGGGGGGAGGCATCCTGCTCACGGGTGGGCGCTCTGATGGGGGAGGCATCCTGCTCACGGGTGGGCGCTCTGATGGGGGAGGCGTCCTGCTCACAGGTGGGTGCTCTGATGGGGGAGGCATCCTGCTCACGGGTGGGTGCTCTGATGGGGGGAGGCATCCTGCTCATGGGTGGGTGCTCTGATGGGGGAGGCATCCTGCTCATGGGTAGGTGCTCTGAGAGGGGAGGCATCTCATTGTGCGTAGGCGCTCTGATGGCGGAGGTGTCCTCCTTGCGGGCAGGTTCTCTGACAGAGGAGGCGTCCTGGTCACAGGTGGGTGCTCTGACGGGGAAGGCATCTCATGGTGGCTTAGGCGCTCTGGCAGTGGGTTTGGTGGTGAACAGGTGTCGTGTGAATGCAGCTAGATTTCCCCCACCCGAGACTTGGAGGGCCAGGGCAGCCGTCTAGGGTCCAGGGTCTCCATGCGGATACATGGAATTTAAATCAGGGCTGAGGCCCTGGGCAGGCTCCGTTCCAGAATCCCAGAGCAGGGTCCTACAGAGCAACCCCTGCAAGGAGAAATACATCCGACTTGGTTTTCAAAAACTGATTTAGTCTTTCCTCAGAACACAGAGTTATGATCCCTACAAATCAAAATAATTACAGGAACTGTAGCTTTGGGCTTTCACAGCAGACATTTTGAGAAAGCAATGTGAAGTTTACTGAGTCGCACTTTAAAAGGAGAAAAAAGAAGAGCTGCATGGCGCTGAGGGGCTGGCCCGTGGTCCGTGTCAGCTCCGCTGCGGACAGCGAAGTGTGTGAGAAAGTCGGGCCTGGGAAACTCTCATGTGCATATGAAAAATCATGGGATGAACGGAGGCAAGGGATTAGGACAAGATAAATTGATCCTCAGCTTTGCACATTCCATTGACAAATTTGCTGTTTTTGCGTTGCTGCCTCTGACCTCTTGGTTACCGAGGGGATGACATTAAAGTAGGAGAAAATGGCTTATTCTCTGCAATAAATTCAAATAGAGATGACGCGCTCTGCCCACCAAGTATACCTAAGAAATTGTGGGGAAATGTCAAGCATTTCAAAGAAAAGCTGCTGTAAATCCCGGTGCTGTGGACAGCAACGCTGTCTGCGGGCTAGAAAGGGCTCTTTGTGCAGAGCTGACTCCCAGCGTTGGAATAGTGCGAACGAGGGGTCACACGCGGCTGGAGGGCAAGAAAGGGGCTGTGGGTGTGACGAGGCGCGCGGGGGCCGGGCCCTGGCAGAGGCTCGCACCCGCAGTGCCGGGCTTGCCCAGGGAAAAGGGGCTCTTTCGTTCTGGAAACTGTCGGCAGCACTGGGTTCCTCCTTGGAGCCCCTTTCCCTCACATGGGTCCATTTTCTTCTGCCAATGGGGTGTCCCGTCCCCGGAGCATTTATACTGTTTCCAGAACTGGGATAAACAACCGCCGCCGCCAAGCGCCGCAGGGGCGAGTGGGGTGGGAAGCGGAGCCCTTCCGAGCCTCGGGCCCGGGCAGGCGCCGACGAGCCGGGGGCTGGAAGGCGATGGCACAGCCTGCTCGCTGGTGGCGCTCGGGCACGCCTTCACGATGGCGTGTTTAAACCGCGCTGCTCGATACGTGGGGACATGCAAGAGAGGGGAGAAGTCCACCCGGCGGATTCTGGGGTCTGCTGTGGTTTGAAGCCTTTACATCTGTGGAAATAAAGAAATGAAAAGGAAAAAAAAGCGCGAAAGAAAATCCCCAACACTCAAAACAAAACACCGCCGTCCTGCAGGTGGCACATAATGGACGCGCAAATGTGCTCACCGGCTTCCGCATTTGGGTCAGGAGGCGGAGGGGGAGGATGTTTGGGGAAAGAGCAGGAGGTGGGGGCAAGAGGATAGAGACCCCCTGCCACGGTGGCAAATTGGCTGTTTCACAGCGATGTTCACACTCCAAGGTGCTTTGATGATCCTGACCCCGTGGGCACCAGGAGGGGGGAGGACTCAAACGACAGCCGCGAGGTGACGACAGCCCTCAGCAGCCTGGCAGGCCCCTCCCTGCTGCCACCGGCCAAGTCCATGGACAGTGGTGGGTGACCACGTTGTCCTGAGCTACACCTGGGCGGCAAGTGAGAGGCCGCGGCTGAAACCCGGCCCCGGAGGTGACGAGGCAAGCTGGGTTAGACGCCTGGAACGCGATGGGATAGAATTTGCAGGGGGCAGCTGTGGCCTCCGCCGTCTTCTCCCCACCCCCTGGCTCAGTGTGTCCTGCCAGGGCTCTGGCTCGTTCACCTGCCAGACGAGGTTGTTTATAATCCTCGTGACATAGGGCGATATCGGCCCTTTTTAATGAGAGGTAAAGATTATCCTGTGTGATGACAGAAAGGCCATGGCCACGCGCCCCCTCTCGGGTCAATAGTGATTCTGCTCGGGCGGCATCATCAAAGTTTCATTATGCGGGAGAGGACGGAGGGGGGCGACCCTCGGGCTTCTCCAGCTTCAGATGCTAAGGGGGACTCCAAGGCCGAGGGGCCCCGGCTGCTGGCCACCCCTGAGGTGGCCGCAACCAAGCCACGCCCTTGCTCCTGGCCTCTGGGGACCCTGACGCCTTGCCAGGCCACCTGGGCGCTGTGAGCAAACGTCTGAACAGAGCTGGACCCAGGGTGGCCCGGGCACGGGGGTGGAGGAAGCTTCCGGCAGAGTCCTAGGGAAGCGAGCCTACCCCTGCAGGGGCCAGCTGAGGCCAGAGAGAGGACAACGAAGGGCCCGAGGTCCCCAGGAGAAGAGAACCTGTGGGGAGCTGGGGTCACGGGGTGCAGGCAGCAGCCACAGCGGGGAGGCCCTCCCCAGGGAAGATGGACCCAGGCGCCCCAGGGCTCCTCTGCAGACGCCCCGCGAAAGCTGCTCGGCTCCGAGCGGCCTGGGGGAGGGAGGACAGAGACGCAGGCAGGCGAGACCCCGCGGCGCCATCGTCTCTTCTGGAAGGAGAAGAGGACGCGCCCCTCGGCAGGGAGACGGCGCGGGGGAGGCGCGCGGGCCGGGCCATCCCCGCCAGGCGCGGCAGCAGCGGGCCAGCGGCGCGGGCAGGGGCTCCCAAGCCCGGAAGCGCGCTCGGTTGGCGAAGGGGCCCGCGGCGGGCTGCGCGCCCCACGGGACTGCTCCCGGGCCACGCGCTCACCCCGCGCGCTCGGCCCCCCCCCCACGCGCGCTCAGCCCCCGCGCGCTCTCGGCCCCCGCGCGCTCCCCGGGCCTCCCGTGGGAGCCTTCAGTCGATGCCCCCTTGCGCTGCGGTCGCGCAGGGCCCAGAGGTGGCCCGGGGCGCAGTTAGCACCCGCGGAAGCCTCCAAATGCAGAAGGCGCGGGGAGGAGGAGGGCGGCCGAGGAGGGGACAGTAACAGCTGAGGGTGCTCAGATGCGGCCGGAGCTGCGCCCCTGCTGCCCAGGCCGGTGCCCGCCCGCCGTGGGGCTGAGGCCCACTGGGTGAGACAGCGAAGCCCTGTCCTCTGCGCCCTGGAGCCTCTGGAAGCCGGCGGCCTCCCCGTCCCCGTCTGTCTGAGGCTGGCTTGGGAGTTTGTCCTCGTGGCTCCTGCAGACGGTCCTCCCCTCGGAGCCTGCCCGCCGGGGCCTGGGGCCACTCCTCCACGGCCGGGCGAGGGGTCCGCGCTCACCTGGGCTGTCGGGTTTAGTCCAGGGCACCCTGGCACGCTCCCGGAATGCGTCTCTTTGGGAACATTGCCTTCCTTCTCTGGGGCAGCCCTGAGGACGTGCCGCCAGCAGGGCGTCGAAACCCCAGCGACGCCTGTCTCGGTGCTGCAGACGAAAGCCGGGCGCAGGTGCCCGCAGGGCTATCCGTCCCGCCTCTCGGGCCCTCCTGGGCTGGCGCCCACCGCTGCCTCTGCCGCCTAACGCTGTCTCCCACGGTGTCTGTCTGTCAGATGTCCCTCTTCTTGTAATGACGACAGAGATCCGGCTTCCGGCTGGGCCTCCGTGTGACTTGACCACACCTGCTGAGATGCTCTCTTCCCTAACAGGGCCATCTTCACTGGCTCTGGGAGACATGAATTTTGGGGTTCACAATTGAACCCCAAACAGATCTCATCGTCACTTCAGATGAAATATGATTCTGTTACATCAGCTCTTAGCAGGCGTCGTCCGAGTCCTGTGTTCAGCGTCTTTCTCTGTGTTGCAAGGAAAGTGGCCTTCTCTCTGCCCATCGATGCCCACGGCAAATGCGCCTTCGTGGGGTCCCTCTGCCACTCCACAGCTGAGCCGTGGTGGTGCACCTGCTGGCAGCGCAAGCTGCAATCTCTGGGCAGAGGAGAAACTCTGTGGAAGTAGCACGTCCTCCTTTGGGGCAGCTTTTCTGAGTTAAAAGAGCACTGGATATGAGGATTTTCCTTCCACCCACAGCCCTTGGGGCACAGAAGGCCTGGTGAGAGCGGCAGGCTCCCCACGCCTTTGAGTCCCCCCGGGGACCATGGCTCACCTTGCCCTCCTCTCAGCTCGGGCTTGGAGGCACCACCTCGGGCCCGCGACCCTAGTGTGGGTGTCCTGTGGCTGCTCCCCAAATCGCCACAAACTGGGGGGCTGCACACTACACAACTTCTTCTCTCGCGGGTTCGCTGGGCTAAAGCCAGGGTGGGCAGCAGGCCGCCGGCCCCCAGAGCCCACTGCTTTTCCCAGCCCTCATGGCCGCCCGCCCCTGCTCACGGCCTTCTCCTCCCTCTTGCCAGGTGGCTCCGGCCTCCGCTTCCTGTGGACGCTTGGGTCTGCCTTGGTCTTGCCGCATCCCCGTCTCGAGATCCTTCACAGCGTCACCCCTGCACGTCTTTCTGCACCTAAGGGACCCTCCCTGGCACCTTTGGAGCCACCCCAACCACAGTCCTCGTCCGTCCCCAGGTCCTTTCCCTCTCTCCTTCCTCTGGGGTGGCCCATGACCTCCTCTCCATCTGGAGTGAGCCCAGACCCACTGCTCACGGCATGCACCCCAAATACCCCCACCCGGGCGGCCGTGTAGGGGCTCAGGTTGGAGCTATGCGCGGCGGTGCAGTGCCAGGGTCACAGGAGCCTAGCCAGGTGCTAGGGACCCACCTGAGCCCTGCCTTGTTGGTCTTGAGGCCTTGAACACGTTTCTAGACCTTTCTGCTTTTTAATTTCCTCACCTGTATAGAGTGGGTGGAATTATAGACTCTCCCGAAGGGGGCTGTTTCGACTCCTCAAGTTTAAGCGTAGCCTCGCACCTGAACCAGCAAATGCTTAACGTGTCTTCGCTGTCGACACACCAGCAGCTGCGTCATCGTAGTCCATGAGCTCCGGAGTGAAGCTGGCGAGGACGAAGGCTCTTCTCCAGAGCAACCCTGAGTAGGCTTCGAAACAGAAGAGCAGTCTTCTGGCATTTTCTCAAGGGTTTGTGCCATCAAAGGTCTGGAGCTCCTCACAGTCAAAGACCTGGCTGCTTTCTTTAGACAGCCAGGTCCGTCTCTGAAAAAGGTGGGCAAGGGACACCTTCCTACGTCTCTCACGAGGGACCAAAATCAAGGGCCCTGATTCATAGCCGTGGAAGGTTTTTTCCGGTCCTGGTGCAATTCCTGCTGCAACAGGTGGGAACTGCCTCCCCACTCCATTGCCTGCTGGCCAAGTGCGCACGGTCTGGTGTCCGGTTATCTTTTGTTGAACTTCTAACGAATCATTTTCTGTGTCCCCAGTCCTGGTGATTTTGGAGAGCCGATGCCAGGTTGGCCAGGAGGACAGAAGGGGCTGTGGAGGGAGGAACCGTGTCCCCGGGGCAGACACGCTCTTGTCTTGGTCCGCACTCTGGTGGGGTGGACCCACTGGAAAGAGGATCCCATGACGATGTGACTTCAGTTAAGGCCTGGCCGCACCCGAACCCGGCTGCGCTGGAATCCTGATGCTGCAGTCCTTTATGACGAGAGCGAAAGGCAGACGGCGAGGAGGAAGAAGCCAAGGTCCATGGAGGGGAAGGGAGACGGGCCCCATGTGCGCTGCCGCGTGATGGAACCCAAGGTTGGCGGCCCAGGAGGAAGCCAGCCTCCAGTCTCCAAGGCCGCGAGCCCGCAGGTTGCGGGGTCACGAGGACCCGCGGCCTGGTGTTCGCTGTAGCAGCTGGTGACTGCCCCCTCAGCCACGGCGAGCCCCCGCAGCCATGATTTTGGGGCGGAGGTTGCCCCATCGTGGGGGCAGGAGGGCAGCTGGGAGAAGAGGGCCGCTCCTGCGCTCCCAGGGCTGGGGGGGGTTGGGCCCCGGCCCCAGGGTGCAGTGGGAAGCCGTCTGCACCGGTGCCCGGGTCCCTCCACTGCACCAGGGCGGGTTCCGCCTTCCTGGTCGGGGCTGTGCTCTCTGCTCTCGGCCCGCTGAGGGGCCCCACCCCACTCCTGACCCCTCGGCCGAGCTTCTGGGACAGGCTTGGGGCCAGGGGCGGGCTCTGCCTCTGAGCTCTGCGGTCAACAGTGGAATTTCCATTCTTCTCGATCCACCCATTCTCTCTATCCCAGTCCCCAAGGACATCTAATTAGGTGGAGTTGAAATTACAGGCCGTTACATAATATTGGAGTCGCCCCGTGTCTGACTGCGGCCGCTGGCCAGCTGATGTGGACACGTATGTGTTGGGAGGTGGCGTTGCACAGCCTGATAACTAAAACTGTAATCATTCGGAATATCTGCCCAAGGTTTAAATCTAAGTTCACCCAAGAGGGAGCAAGTCGCCACCTTTTTACAACGTCCCAGCAGCACCCACTAATACCATGGCATTTAAATCTCTGACAGCTTGTCTATACTAAAGCACACTTGCGAGGGATTTATAACTCAACCATAAAAATCCACTCTAAGCTTAAGGCTGGCATGTGAGAACACGGCCCAGGAGTGAATTAATTAATGAATTTGTCCTTTCTTTCATCAATTTGACTGACACCTTCAAGCATGCCCCTTGAGATGGGGCCTCAACAGATCTCAGAAACAAGGACTTCAGGCTCTGCCAGTGCCTCGGATGAGAGGGGCAACCCCAGAGCCAGGCTGGCCCCGAGACGCACCCCCGCAGGGCCGTTGAGGGGCTGGGTGCAGCGGACGAGTGAGCCAGACCGGCTCAGCGACCTGGGGTGAGCCGGGCCTGCGCTGCGCTGGCGCCTCCCTCAGCGCGGCGCTGTGCGGCGGGAGGAGACCTGCTGGGCCCGTCCCTGCAGGAGCTCCTGCCATCTGTGGAGTACTGGCAGGTCCCTCTTCCCTCCATTTTTTCCCTTTATCAGAGAAGTTGCGGGCCCGTTTTTTAAAGGACACCTCCAGTTAACTCATTGTTTTCTCCTTCTATTTGTGGTAACATTCACACAACATAAAATTCAGCACTATGACCATTTTTTTTTAAAGGTTTATTTTTATTTATTTCTCTCCTCCCACCCCCCAGTTGTTCTCTGTGTCCATTTGCTGTGTGTTCCTCTGTGACCACTTCTATCCTTATCAGCGGCACGGGAATCTGTGTTTCTTTTTGTTGCGTCATCTTGCTGTGTCAGCTCTCCGTGTGTGCGGCACCACTCCTGGGCAGGCTGCACTTTCTTTCGCGCTGGGCGGCTCTCCTTACGAGGTGCACTCTTTGCGCGTGGGGCTCCCCTACGTGGGGACACCCCTGTGTGGCAGGGCACTCCTTGCGCGCATCAGCACCGTACATGGGCCAGCTGCACACGGGTCAAGGAGGCCCGGGGTTTGAACCGCGGACCTCCCATGTGGTAGACGGACTGCTACGACCATTTTAAAGTGGGCCAGTCAGTGGCTTTAAGTACCATCATGATGTTGTGGAGACGTCGCCCATCATTCCAGACGTTTCCGTGACTGCAGAAGGAAAGCCCGTCCCCAGAGCCGGGGCCCCGTTTCCCCCCCGTGGGCCCCTGGACTCGTTGCCCTGCCTCCGCGGTGTCTCTTGTGGGTATTCCTTGCAGATGTGCTCTTCCGTGGCTGCTTCTGTCAGTCATGGGGCGTGCTCTGGGCTCGTCGCGGGGGGCGAGTCCCCGTCTTTTAGGGCTGGGTGCACTCAGTTGCACGGCCCCCTCCATCAGCCCCTCCATGTCACCAACACCGTCATTTCTGCTGCTGAGCCCTTGTGAGCCGGGTGGCCACGGACATTCGTGGTCAGGGCTTGGTTGAGCCCCTGCCTCTCTGTAAAGCCCGTTGTCGAGACTCGAGGGAGGCGGCCGAGTGTGTGGCCAGACTTCCGGAAGCATTTCTGTCACTGTGTAAAATGTAGGGACGACTGTAAAGGAAGGTGGACCAATTTGCACAAGCGTGGGACCCACGAGAATGAAACATCGTGACTTTTGGGAGAAACGAGGCTGGGGGAGGCGTTCTGCGAGTGGGGGAGGGAAAGCCGGGGGGCCCGGAGGCAGGAGCACGAGCCCTTGCGAGCCCCGGGCCTGCGTCCCTAGAACGCCCACTGCCCAACGCTTTCCCCCCACTCCTCGGCCTGGTGCCAGCCGACGCCAACACCTGCTCCTTCCTCCCTCGGGGTGGAGCTGGAGGCACCGTCATGGGCCCGGCCGTGGCCTGGGACTGCCGGGGGCTCGTGGCTGCAGCTTGGGCCCTGGGCCGTGCCCTCCTGGCAGGCTGCGGCCATCACACGCAGGCCGGGCCAGGGGGAGGCTGGGAAGGGCAGAGCGACGGGGCCGAGGAGGAGCTGGAGGGGCTCAGGTGGGCAGGAGCAAAGGCGGGTGGAGGGGACACCCAGGCGGGCCGTGGGCGGTGGGCGCATTCCCGAGGGCGTCGGGACCCACCAGCGCTGCTCCCGCGTGCTGCCAGAAACGCTGACCGTGACCACCCGCGTGGACCCCGGCGCCTGCCAGTGACCGCTAGAAGACTGAATAGGAGAAAACAACAAGCCCAGTGGGCTATTATAGAGGGGTCGCTGGGACTTGATTTCGCCTCCTGTCTGGCGATACAGTGACCTGAATTAAAATAGCCAGCGCCGTCCAGTTCGTTCTCCCTTCCCTCTCCAGGTGGCCAAGGGGCAGTGCGCCCTGGGCCAGAGCTCACTGTGCATGCGTGTCCCCCTGCCTCACCATGAGTGAGTGTCTCTCTGCCTCACTGTACACACATGTCCCTCTGCTTCATGTGCACGTGTGTTCATCTCCTCACATGCACGTGTCCCTCTTCCTCACATGTACGCCCATGTGTGTCCCTCTGCCTCACCGTGCAGTGTCCCCCTCCCCCACCGTGCAGGCGTGCCCCTCTGCCTCACATGCAGGCGTGTCCCTCTCCCCCACCACACATGCGTGACCCTCTGCCCCACATGCACACATGTCCCTCTCCCTCACACGTGTGTCCCTCTGCCTCACCGCACACACGTGTCCCTCTCCCTCACACGTGTGTCCCTCTGCCTCACCGCACACACGTGTCCCTCTCCCTCACATGTACATGTGTCCCTCTGCCTCAC
Source organism: Dasypus novemcinctus (assembly GCF_030445035.2). Classification (NCBI taxonomy): domain Eukaryota; kingdom Metazoa; phylum Chordata; class Mammalia; order Cingulata; family Dasypodidae; genus Dasypus; species Dasypus novemcinctus. Next base: position 95,238,816 of record NC_080688.1, on the reverse strand, counting down.
CGCACACATGTGTCACTCTCCCTCACATGCACGTGTGTCCCTCTCCCTCACTGTGCACGCGTGTCCCTCTGCCTCATTGCACTTGTGTGTCCCTCTCCCTCACTGTGCACGCGTGTCCCTCTGCCAAGTGCTATGCCTGGGGCGTGTGCCAGAGGGGAGGAGGGCAGCACGCTCTCGTGGCCGTGCATCGGTCCGCTCCGATGGCATGGGCCACTTCCCACACCGCGTGTGCCTGGAGCTGAGTGGTCTTTGGGTGTGGACACCCCATGTGATGACACTCTCCTGGTGGCCGGAATGCTGCCGCTCACAGTGGACTGCAGTTGCCTCAAGTGGAGTGCGGTGGGCTCTGACCAGTCAAACGTCACGCAACGGGCTCCAAGAGCCACCATGGAAGGAGCCTAACCGAGAGGTGGCGCCTGGTCTGACCTGGTGCTGCCATCAGGCCTCGAGCTTCAGGTTCTTATCTTCACCGTGAAATATGCAACATGCGCTTTCTAATGGGAGTCGATTCAATTACTGCATTTATCGGGAGATAATGACTCTGAAGTTTTATGTTTGGTTAATCACAACAAATACCAAAAAACAAAACCGAAAAAACCAACTGCCCAGCAAACAAGACAAACAAATTAAAGAAACCAAGAAAACTCTGGCTTAAGAACGGAGGTTTCAGCCCCTTCCTAGCCTCCCTCGCGTCTCCAGGGAAGATGGCTCTCAGGGAGCTAGTGGTGAGGTCCTGAGCCCCAGTGGCTGTGACCCAACACGCCAGGCGCTCCAACGGCTGAGACTGGCGACGTGGCGAAGCTAGAGGTGCCCTGAGCTGTCGCCATTGGCTGTGGGACTGGTGTGTTGTTCTTTTATTATTTAGGGAGAGAAACTTTCTGCACAAGTCACATGGTTTAGTCTAAGGATAAGCAACTTTGGGGACTAAGGGGAGGGGCATACGCAGCCCCATGCCTGGAAGGCCCTGGAAATGAAAGTGCAGAGAGCAAAGCCCCCCAGTGCTCAGAAGGGGCGGAGGGTGGGCGGGTGAGTGCAGGGTGGGGGCCAGGGAGCAGGCGCCCGCAGCTCTCCTTGATGCGCTTACATTGGCTCTCACTCACGTGAGTTTGCACAGCAACTAAATGGATGGGTTTTCAGAAAGAAACTGGCTCATTGTAGCAGTTTGATATTACTGATGAATTCCAAAAAGCAATGCTGGATTATGTTTGTAAACCGGTCTTTTCCTCTGGGCATGTTAGAGAGTATTGGATTCAGAGGGGTTTCCCTTCCACTTGATTACGTCATGATTAAGGCTTTGGTTGGGCCGCGTCAGGGGGCCGTTCAGCCTCCACCCCTTGGTGGGTGGGGCTCAAGAGAAACCACAGAGAAGGGAGGGGGAGACTTGAGCTGGAGCCTGGGAAGCAAGCACACAGAGGAGCGTGGTTGTGAGGAAAGAGAAACAAGCCCTAGGAAGAGAGGAGCCCTGAGCCCAGAAGAAGCAAGACCCTGGAAGGGAGGAGCCCAGGAAGCCTGAACCCTCCAGACGTCGGCAGCCATCTTGCTCCAACACATGAACATAGACTTTGGGGAGGGAAGTAGCTTATGCTTCATGGCCCGGTATCTGTAAGCTCCTACCCCAAGTAGATGCCCTTTATAAAAACAACTGATTTCTGGTATTTTGCATCAGCACCCCTTTGGCTAATACACTCATGATGCTGTTGGTTCAATAAGCTGCCTTGTGGATATGCCTGACACAAACGAACAAGGGTGCAGGTACGTTTCTGTATCAGCCAAAGAAGCCT